>NW_023638693.1:0-20000 GCF_015228065.2 Penaeus monodon
GCATATATATACAAATGTATGCACACGCTTCTGTACACGCACCACAGAAATACACACAACACACACAACACACATATATTACAATATATATTATATATATATATAGATATATATATATATATATATATAATGTTTATATATATATATATATAGAATGTATTATATACGTATATATATAGTATATATATAATAATATATATATATATATATATATAATATGTTATATATATTATAATATATATATATTATATCTATATAATCTCCACATATACTCGTATCTATTCTATCATATATATATCTCTATATAGATTATATATGTGTGTGTGTGTGTTTGTGTTGTGTGTAATGTGTGTGTGTGTGTGTGTAGTGTTTTCTGTGTGTGCGTGTACACGAAGCTGTGCATGCTTTGAATATATATGCCACACACAATACACACACCACACACCACAGACCACCCACACACCACACCACACACCACAATAATATATATATATATATATATATCTATATACTATATATATAATATATCTAATATATATATATATATATATATATATATATATCTTCATTTATTGTTTATGAGTGAGTTTTGTGTGTTCATAAATATGTATCTTATTCTTACCTTGAGTTTGTTATATATATATATATATATATATATATATATATATATATATTATATATATATATATATATATATGCTCGAGGTTAGTGTCACTAACGTTTTCATGGTAACATGACTTTACATACACTGAACTCTGAAACACATTTTTTCAGTTATATTGCTATAAGCACTTGTTTATACTGTATTGTCCGTTTACTCGCAGAGAACCATGACAAATACGATGATTAATTCTATGCTGACAAAAAGCTAGAAATTTCCATGTGTCAATGCCTAGTTCCCAGGCCTTAATAGCCGACCAGCCCTTCGTATCAGCTGGTTGTTTAGGGTTTACAACCTTCTCGTAATGACCAGCGTAACAATATTTATATTTGCTTAGTCTCTGTAACCCTACCGGACGTACGAATGATTTCATTTCCTGTTTTCATAGAATGATGATTTCGATAATATGATATATTTTTAGCCTTTTGACACTAAACAATAATGCTTATATAATAATGTTATTATTATAAAAAAATAAATAAAAAATTAATATAGTTATAGATATATATATATATATATCTATATATATATAATATATGATATAATAGGTAGTTGTAAACCCGACAGGTCATACTCACCTTCATGTACGTACATGAATGTGGAAGTAGGTCAGTGACCTGACGTTACTCAGTTGACCTTGACCTAACCACAAACCGCAAACTGCAACCATGTCACACAAATAATTCAATCCCGGAAATCATTAACCGACTGTCACATTGCAATTTTGTGGTCGTACTGACGCCATCATAAGAGAAAATATGAAACAATGATGTTTCTACAGACGAGTATCCCCTCCATGTAGGTGACCGGTGACATAGATTGATGATCACAGCGTAACCACACAACCTTATCGAGAGTGAAAGCAGGATAATGTAGTGGACAAAATCGAACACATTTCTGTACGTACATGAATGTGAAAGTAAGGTCAGTGCCCGTGACGTAAAATCAGTGACCTTGACGAAACCACAAACCGCAAACCGCAACCAATGTCCACAAACAACATAATCTACCCGGAATCATTACCTACTTCCATGTGCATTTTAATGTTCTAACATAACGCATCAATAGAAATCTGAAACCATATGTGCTCCAGACGAGATCCCCTCCATGCAGGTGACCAGTGACAGTGATTAATGATCATCAGCGTAACCACACAAACCTTGTCAGAGTGAAAGCATGGATAATGATTCACGAGGCAACCACTAACCTAGCTAACGACTGTCGAACGCGCACAACTCTTGCGGTTGAAAATGGGGGCATCATAACAGAATATGACCACTGCAATGTGATTAACTTAATCAATATCCCGTATCCCGAAATCATTACTCATAGCCATGATGTACAGACAGTATCTCCTCAATGCAGGTTGGACATAGATCAATGATCGACCACGTAATCACAAACCTTGGTCCGAGAGTGAAAGCAGGTTAATGATCACGAGGTAACCACCACCCGTGGCTAATGATGACTAACACGCACCCTTACAGTCCAAAATAGTACATCATAAGATCATAACAGAAGATGACCAATATCCTAACCGAAATTCATTACCCGTAGGGCAGATGCTCCAGTGCTCACCCACGGCTCCTCCCTCACAGTCCGCAATATTCACCATGTTAAACTTCTGCCGAGATCGAGAATTGATTCGTTAACAGCGAGGGAAACCGTCTCTCCAAGGACTGAAACTGTCAAAATCATAATAAATAAGGTCACCCAGGTCTGCTAATGAACGATAATTTCTGGTCCTCGCTCACTGTACCATAGAGACAATCAATGAATTGTAAAGGAGTTTAAAAATTCGTCATACAATATTACCTTTATTTTTCGATTTATAAAACTTTGGCAATATGCACCTGTTTGATCTTGTAACTGAATCGATACTTAATCCTGCTTCCCTCTATCCCGATAGGAAGCATAATGGTAGAGGAAGAAGAACGCAAACAACCAATAGGCACAAAAGAACCCGATTGCGTACTGTTCACCCCATTCCTCCCCCATCCCCCTCACACCCCCACAATATTTAAACATGTTTTGAATTTGAAACTGAATCGATAATTAATCCTGCTACAGGCGAGTGACCACCCTTCTAATTTCATCATAATCCTTAAATGTCCCTCTAATGATGACATAATCCTTCCCCTAAGGGTGTCTCTACTCCCTCTCCAAAGCAATAATAGAATAAGAAATAAAGGAAGAAGCAACAAAATCAAACAAACTTGCATACAGCTCTGACACACGCAAGTCCGACGAACAGGGAAGCCTCATCCCCCGACCGCGCATTCCCCATATTCCGTTACGGAAGCATAATGTAAAAAGTCTTGCACGTCGGTTACGTTAATCGCCACAACCATCCCAATTTCATTAATTCATTGCAATCAAAAGGAGTTATAAAATACGTTGCTTTTCTCAATATGTCCTTTTTAAGGTCCTTCATATATGCTTTTAGGCAAAACACAGACACAAATACAATCATATCGCCCCCGAATTCCATATAATGGGATATAATTTATATAATTTCTTCTTATTCAGAGGTAATGACGGTGGTGGTCACTCTCGTCTGGAGGTGTAAACCAACCAAGAAAGGAAAATCCATTTTAACCCTTACTACGATTGACAAATGTTCGCATTACGTAAATATAAGACAAAAACAATAGCCATTATGACACTACCCTTTCTTCACTCCATATGCATATATAAAAAAAAATTTATTTATTTTTTTACCTTGCAAAGACCATAATGGAATATCTTTTACAAATGTTTTACAAATGCATAATATAACAAAGATTGCAACTCTGTAAAATAGCCTCAACGAAATTTCTTAACTTCGCTGGAACGATTGATAAACTGCGAACTCCTCTCTTTCTTTTAACATGTTATCTAGTCGTTCTTACATCCCAAAGGTATCTTCATATAAAAAAAAAATACAATTTCAGTGAAAGGATCACATGAAAACTCTTGTTTGTGCCCAACATGCCTTTAATATGACCTTTCAAGAACACAAACACGCGTCTAACAGGTGATAACACAAGTAAGATAAAAATAACAGCTTATATTTTGGTGTAAATGTAAAATGCGATAACTACCACTCGCACGTTTGAAATTGCAGGCTTATACAACAGTTAATCATAATATAACAGGTGCAACCCTAATAACAATAACACAGAAATTTCTTAAACTTCGCGGGAAACGATTGATAAGCTATCTTACATACCCACAGGCATCTTTTCTAATAAAAATACAATTCCCGCAAAGGATCTGAAACTTCTTGTTGTACTCAATGTCTTTATTATGACTTTCACAAACACACATCCTCACAGGTGATAATACAAATAAAATAAAATAACAAGCTTAAATTTTCTGTGTAAATTTAAATGCGATAAACCACTATCTCATACCTTTGAAAATTTCAGGCTTTACAACAGTTTACTGACTAACAGGTTGAAAAGTCACCGGTTTTTATTTCTATTTAGAGAGCATTATAGGGTTTTCAAAACCATCTGCCCGAGACCAAAGACGGTTTCCCCATCCTATTTCCGTCTGAAAACAGTTAATTATCTACCAACTAGGACACAACCTTGTCCCCACGTCTGAAACCATTTATGTTTTGCTAATTAACCGCAGCAATGCGGTATATTTCCTAAAAATGTTTCCGCTCGCTCTCAATTTTGTACAATCTACAATGCAAACTAGGAAATATGTTCAGCTTTCCCATATTATAACTCTTGCACACCAATACAGTGCATTCTCTGTCTGAAATAAAAAGACCAGGGTAAACCATCGTTAGGGATCCTCTGTTTATGATGATATGAAAAAAGATGAATTAGAACGAAGTTGGACTAGCTTTTTAGTAGATTTACTCCCCCCCACAAAATTGTCTATGGTAACCTCCCTACAAGTATATCGAAGAAAAGGAACTATGGCAAGTAACCACTAATGTTGGCTACTATGTTTCATTCATCTAGTCAATATCTGTTTTGTCCTACAGAACGGGAAAAATATTGTAAAAGAGACACAAATAACCTTGCCGACGGAAAATAATCCAACTAACTTTCCTTCTCATTTTCCCTGCCAATGGTCGTTTTGTGAAAAACATCTTTTCGTGCACTGCTCGTAATATATATTATATTGATTATCTGTCTCCATGACATAAGCTAGTAACAGACTGAGAGTTTTACCAATAAAGTTCACTTTTTTATACAATGGTGTAGGAGAATCATAAGAAGTAATGCTTAACCTTATTTTATTAATCACAAGATACCCAAAAAAAAACATTCAAGGTACAAATATATACGAATGTTAAAATATTAGATGATTCATTTTCCAGAGTTTTCGGCCGCTTCGACACCCTTTCATCTTCCATAGGAGACCGCATCGCCGCCTCTCCCGTGTAATTTCATCAACCCTCTCTTCATCACCGCCACCTCATCATCATCATCATCATCATCATCATCATCTTCATGTCGCATGTGTTGTTTTCTTTTCTTACTCAGGCCTCGGCAAAAGGAGAGGGCTTGCACACAGTAGTGAGACAATTATCTTTCAACGGCAATAACCGGTGCTGCAAAACCCTGTAAAAGCGTAATGTAAGCGTGCTCCACTGCCGCCGCTCTACTTCACAGGAAATACACTTTCGCGGGAATCCAACTCTGAAAGCTCATTAAATAATGAATTGAAGCATTCGTCCATATTCTCATCCGATTCTCTAAACCTCGCGAGCTAATCCATTAACATAATCTTATCCGTGCTTGGATCTTAATTGTTTCCTGGCTATTTTTTCATGTGCTCAAGGGTTTTACCCTGGCCAAAGGGGGCATGAGGTATATAATTACAGGTCGCTTCCATCCCCCTGTCTCACACTAACGAACCCAGTAGCACTCCGATCAGCTGAATTGCTCTTGTGGTAGTATACATCCGTCTTTTCGCTCTGTACTAATCAGCGTATTTCATATTTTCTTTCCCAACACCAGACGTGTCATAAGCAGTCGCCCCCTGGCATTAGCGATACACATACAGTCGGTATCCTTTCCATAACTCTGTTGGAGATGCTTCCTTCTCTTATCACGAGCGGGTTATAAATAATCGGCATATAATTCTCGCGAGGTGGACATCGCTGGGTAGACAGCGGCGCAGCTGTAGAAGCTTCCGATAACACTCGTTCATCCTCTACTTTAATCCTCCTGTCTGTACACCTGATCGAATTCAGAAGCGCAGCACGGCGGAAGCTCCCGCCCAAGACATTCCTGAAGCCCTCTTCTTTGCACAATCGGGGGCTGTATATAAACCTTCTCTCGCTCACAACCTCTCTTTATACCGCGAGACCGATGTCACTCATTCATGCTTGTCCAACACTCCCGCCCACCTTTGCGGCGTTATATCTCTGCGCAGCTTTGTACATACAATCGATAACCCAGTCAAAAGCTATAGCCTGCTGATTGTATAAACTGCTCAGCTCTTCCGATATTTTGAATCCGCGCAATTGCTTCTTCCTGGGAGATGTGTTTTAAACCCTCAATAGAATCATCACCTTCTTGTAGAAAGGTTTGATCAGAGTGGTTGGCAAGAAAAGCTCGTATGTCTCCCACAGTGACACAATAATATCGTCCTTGTACTGACTCGTAAAATTTTTATCATCTCTCTCTGAAGCTCACCAGCCAAACACACTAGATGAATGCGTTATCTCTGTCATCACTGGTGTTGGATGCCCGCTGATGCTGTTGTTGCTGCTGCTGCCTCGAGAACACGCAGCGTTGAAGAGTTTGTTTTCACTCAGGTTTATGCTGCTGTTCTTCTTCGCACAAAAAAACGCGCTCTTGATTACACACGATCGCCGTTTTTATTCTCTCCCGAGAGCGAATTTAAAAGGGTTCCACGCATCTTTCTTTGCACGCTTGTAAGTACGGCTATAGGTTTCCCTTTAACATTCCCGCCTGCCCTATAACCACCTGTGATATACACGTTTTCTCTGCGGAATTGCGTATGTAATCATATGGTAACAGGATCAAATTATGTAATATTTTCAAAGCTCCTTTTCTTTATAGAAAACGAGGAATGAGGACGCGAATCTTGATAACATAGTATATTCAATCCTGGCACAGGAGATTGTATCTGACCTATATTCATCCCATCGATTAAGACTGTTGCGGTAAAATTCCATCCAAGAGAGATTTGGCGTACTCCTGTTGAGATGCTTTGACAAAAATGCCCCCAGTGTTCTAACGACGGGTTAACCGATGTATTTCGGTTGTTGGGTGAGGTTGTTTTTCCCAAGCTTTTCTAGAGCTTATGGAGGGAATAGATATGTTTCATCCCCGCATTAGGTGACAGCCCGCTATCGCACTGGCAGCATTTTTTGTTTTTTTTCTTGTGGAGGAACACAACGCGAAGATAATTAACGATCTTCCGCCCGCGCGTTTCGATTTCTGCGCCGCGTGCGCCGGCCCGCCGCAGCAGCCGCCGCCGCCCGCCGCGCCCTCTCTCGCACGCGCCGCCCCGGGCCCCCCTCCGCTCTTACGGTATTTTCATTTAGTGTACTCATCACATCCGGGGGTGGTTCTAAATACTCTTGTCATTAATCTTGTTAGTATTATCATTACCATTTGCGGGGGGGAGGGTAGAGACCGTATGAACCAGATGTCGGTCAACCGTGGGTTTTGGAACAGGCAATACTCTTTCTATTTCTTATCAAATGAGATTGTAAATGCATTTAAGCGAGCGGGAGTAAAATGGGAGAATATTCCCCCCTGTACGAGATGAGAGAATTTTTTTTTTTCTTTTTTTTAAGAGATGTTTTCTTTCGGACACTTCCTTAATTGCCTCTCGATGCCGCTTCAACCTCTTATAATGCTCTTCTCCGGGTTAATTCTTTTTTTAAGAATTTGAAAAAACCTCTGCATGCAATTACATCTGTTTGTTTTCTAATTTTAATATAAAACCCTGAAGCGGCGTTTTTGGTTTTATCAAAAAAAAAAAAAAACAAATGACGATAACACATCAACAAAGCGGGTGTGAGAGCCTTGTTTTTTCATGGTGGGGGCTGCATGTCATCAATCGTAATATAAGAATTGGAATTTATCAGGATACCAACCCCAGCAACGAGTAGTCCCCCCCCTCCCCTCTGCTTTTTAGCTCTTTCCAGCGGTATGATAAGACCTTGTACAAGCGGGTAAAAACCGGCAGAGGATGTTGGTTAGCGAAGCTCCTCGCGGTAAACAATCCCTACACTTCTTCCACTGCTCAATCTTCCATATAATACCGCATCTCCTGTTCTGGCGTTTTTGTCAACCTGTCGAATTTTAAATATCTCACTCCGTATTTTGTATTTTCATAACCCTTGCGAATGCGTCGTAATGAGAACGGCGCTGCGATGCGCACTGTGTCCCTACCTTTTATATTCTGATTTGTAGCAGCTGATCGCCTTTTTTATAGGTGCATTCAATGAGCGGGCATACATAGCATGGGGGAAAGAGGTGATGCCACTGCGCCCGCCGTGTATTGTCCTGTGACATCAGCGGTGTAGCGCTTTCAAACCCGCTGCGCGCGCTCATTATATGCGCCCAATGTCTTGGATTGTAACATCGATATCCTCCACGATTTTTAGGTTAAATAATTATAAATGCGTTTCCTTAAGGTTTCTGATGTGTCTCTCTCTCTGCAATACTCGCTTTTATTTCTTTCGAATGCGTTGTATACCATCGCATATTTTCGTTGCGGGCAGTAAGCCTTCCACTGTATTATTTTACAAACTCTCCCCCTGCGTCGGTAAAAAGGTGAGTTAAACCTTTAGCATCAGGGGGGGATGGTGTTTAAATTGATCGCAGCGCTTGCGCAACCTCTGGTCTTTTTTTTTATTCTTTAACGGTCTTACGTTTGCATATAACTGCTAACACATCTACGCTACAAGCCAAGGATGTTTTAAGCCGTTTTTTTCGACAAGTTTCGCATGTCCGCTAGGTCACACGTTAAGATTTTGCGGGGTCTAAACAGCCATTATTTGAAACGCGAGGGAATTTTTTGCGAGTATGTTTTTTTGTGAAGTGTATACACGCGTTGCGATGACAAAGCTTCTTTTACATCTGACTGTGTTATAATTATCCCTGCCTAATCGCGCGCGTTGCGGCTTTTTAACCCGTCTGTAACCACCCAACCATAGGGGTTTTGTTATAATCCTCATAAAGTCCTTATAACTCGCATCATATTGCCGGTCATTACGCACTGCTGTAGACAATCTTATATGGGAAATATTCGCAGAAGGATATTACTGGCGAACTGTAGTTTATCAGGAGATTTCGCCCCCGAGGATCCACGAGTAAATCACCTCGAGATTTAGAGAGAACAACTATTTATTACAACTCTAAAAACCTCTTGCATCCACTCTGCCGTATATCTGTCTGCCTAAGCATTCAATTTGCCCGAGGTCCTCTCTGCTTTAGCAAAATGAAATAGAAGCGTTTTAGTGAAAATGTTGCGACTTTGCTTTCCGATTCATAAACACATTTTGAACAAGCACGCACAACAAGATGGTTTTTCTGTGTCGCCCCTTTGGTAAAAATATTACTTTACCTGTCATTGCTAGCCCTTTCTATAAGCAATCATCCAATATATTAATATTCGATCGCTCGGTTTCTCTTGTGTTCGATAGGGTTTATAATGTCTTTATTTAAGAAGAAGGTTTACCGCTAAAGAGGTTCCCTTTCCAACGGGTGGATTCCCTCCCGCATGCTACTTATATAATTCAAACTGCTTGTGATACTGCACAACAATTTTTGTGGTGAGATATGTCATTCCCGAATTGGTAACCCCTGCAATTATTATTCTTGCGGGTGAGCAAAGATAATTGAGTAAGGTTTTCGCTAACACACGAGTACGATTAGGAGTTCGACATGGGAAGGACACAAATAAAAAGACACTTAGATTTAGCACAACCCTCTTTTCTTGGCTACTGTATACAAAGAAATATGTACATAATAATTTTACAAAAAACTAATTACCCAACTGTCATCGTCGTCACTCAAACTTCCAGCGCTTCCTGCGATGATGAAGGGGTTGCCGGTTTTGGCGTTTTTTCTGTGCTTTCGCGATGTTCTTGATTACAGATCGGGGTCGTTGCGTGTTGTTGCGATGAATGGTGTTGTCTCCTGTTGCATTGCTGTTGTTGTCGACTCGCACATAAAGGAGGAAAGTGAAGTTGGAGGAGATGTTCTCGTTTTCTCCATAAATGATTAAAATTTTCCTCCCCTTGTCACCGCAGCTGCTATCGCTCAGGCTCTTCCTTCCTCCTCCTCCTCCTCCCCCGTCGCCGGTTGTCGCGCCGAGTTCGAATCTCCGCAGCCTCTCCCCCTCCTCCTCCTCCTCCTCTGTATGCATTTAAGTACCACGCTTGTCAATCATATAAACGATAAACCACGCTTGTTGGTTCCGTGGTTGTTATTTGACCTTTTCATTGGTAATACTCACCTGCTTAAAAAATGTACCTCTTTCTCAAAAAGAATCGACGGAAATTGTCGTTTTCAGTTTTTCTCTTCCAGTACCTGCAATTCCCTTAACAAAACCCGTAGATGATGAATCGTTAGTTTAAAGAAGGGAATAGTCTAGGTTTTGACATATTGCCTCTTTTATGTGAATCTCCCTAGTCTCAGATTTTAATAACCCAAGCTTACCCTTGGTTGATGGATGTACAGCGGATGGTCTGGCTACAAGTAGAATGTCCTATCCACATCCTTTAAAGGAGATATCGAAAGTCTTTTTCAATATCATCTGTCTCCACAGAGAGAATATCTGCTATCGGTGTCGAGTATCAGAGCTTTATTACCACTGTCTCCGTAATGAGCTTTTAAGACTTATAATAAAGTTATAAAACTTTGAATTTGAGCCAATTCCAAGATGGTAAATCCAACGTACTGCGGGTATTCTCCCATCTTACCGGAAGGAAGCCTTGAGATGTTATTACCCGGTTGGGGGCAAGGGGTATGAGTCTTTTAAGAGAGGACATTCGAATCTTTTTGAGAAATGAGGATGTTTACACCGGAACGCTGGTCGTCCAATCGTTTAATGGGTTCATTAAACACCGTCCGACACGCTTGTTTGAATAGTTTTTAAAACACATTTGCTGTCTTTGTCTGCGCTTCGCGACCGCCTTAATATTCGCGTGAATAAAGGCGATAACAAATTCTCGTTGGTTAATCATATACATCATCACACTCGTTGCACCTCACCCACCAAGTCAATTACGAAGCTGCAGATGTTTTCAGAAGAATGAGGTAATCCTTCTGTCGGAAGATGTGATTGCACTAGTTTTTGTATTTTTAACTGGCAAGCGTCTGGTTCTGCGATGCTACAGAGATGATTGTTATATGGGGATATGTCTTGGTGTCTTATGTTCAATGTGGTGAAGAGGAGTAGGCAGTTCCGTCTGTCTTTCTTGCACTTCAGGAGGTACTCTTATATCAACCACTATCCCAATGCCCGATATCACCGGTTTTCATCGTGATTATATACGCCCCGCTGCAGTGAACTCAGCCTTTTTCACGAGGCGATAATTTTCGTATGTTGGCCAATGGTAGTTTTCTCGGACATTACACTTGGTCATATAGACTATTAAAGTCCAGATACAATTAAAGTTGCTTTTTTCTTTAGAGGGTCATGATGTGGTTGACGAGGGTGTTTTTGCTACCGTAAAAGGCGAACACATGTTGTCAGTCTCCTCTCACCGAACGCTGATTTTTGTGCGCTATTTTCGGGTCTGATATAGCTCCCGGCTTGTTTTTGTCATCTTTTAGGATCCGTCATATGCATACCCTGGAAGACTACCATAATTTACCATGTCAAGACCATACTTTTCAGTGATCTGGACCTCCATGCTGGGACCACATCGGCTAGCAAACCCACATCCACCCTCAAGTAGCACTCCATGTAATCCCCAGGGTTGTGGCACCTGCTGCATTCCCAGCCTTTGTGTGCATGAGCATATTCCTCTTCTGTGTCGTCTCACCTGTGAGAGAACTATAAAGTTTTCTATGGGAGTGAGACATGTGTCTTCGAGTTTTTTTCAAATCGTCAAGGTATATTCATAGGGGAAATATGCCCTTCCCCGTTAAAAGCAATGACTGAAGCTTCGTCCGGCAGCTGATTTACGAGGTGTTTGGAGTAGCGGAGTGGGCGCTTACTCTCAATGTGTGGCTGGCGAGGAGTTTAGACCTGCGTTCATAAGCAAGCTGTCCGGGGAACTTAGGTTTGTTTACATTCTAACAGAGTGGTATCAGACCTTGTTTCGCAGAATTTTTGATTTTCTGTGTTAGCTTTGCAATTTCTTTCATCAGGCCGAATCGTATGAGTGCTTATGAGCTTAGGCATGGATTGTTGTGCGGTGATTTTTCATCTGAGGTTGCAGCGAGCGCAATAGGCCCTCGAGTAATCAGGATTGTTTGTTTGATCGTGGTGTCTGTGCTTCTGTGTTCCGCCGGGAAATTTTTTGGTGGCATAGTTTCAACACTTTTCTGCTTTCTTAAACACTTCTTTATCTTTCATCGACATGTGGTAGGTGGTGGTAAGGGGCATGTTTTTTTTACAATGTCCTGCCCATTGGTTGGATATTTTTACGGACAAAGTTGCGTGGCAGCGTCAGCTCCTTGATACAGGAAACTGTCCCACTTCACCTTGTCTATCTATATATGTAGCTATAAATCAACAGGCTTTATGTTGAGCATATACATCTCCTCCTCCTTCTATCTTGTCCATGAAGGACTTCAAAGTCATAGATGAGAAGTGTGACGGTCCAAATGTTTTTTTCCTAATTTTTGAAGGCAAGTTTCGCTCCCTGAGTGGGTAATTATCTGTATCGTAACTCACAACCCTCTCACGTGGTTTCAGCTAATTTCTGATCGGAAATGCGGTGAAGACACTGCGGCGAAGTGTTGTGTGGGCTCCTCCCTCTTGTGCGAATTGCCATCTATAAATCTATTAAGTCCGGTAATCAGACAGGCTTGGTCATCTTTCAGAAGAAGCAAGGTGAAGACGCAAACTCTCTTGTTTGTCTTCTCTTACCTTTTCTCACCTGTCCTATCGCGTATTTATTTCCGCTGAATATGGATGTTTTTTCGGAGAGTAATACATAGATAGAGAGGTTAATTCTCTTTCCACATTCTCTCGAGGAGTTTTCCCACTGGTGGGAAGCTTTGACACATTCGTTATCGAAATGTGTCGAGCACATTTGGCGGGGGTATTAACCGCTCTGGTTAGAGAGTGTCTTGATTTTACCTGCAGCTAGTAATTTTCCAGCTTCGAGGGATCTATAACGCAGTCGGTGTTCCCTTGGTTGTAGATATCTTACCTCCCCTCGAGCATCCTGCAGGTAAGCCACATATCGTCCATAGCTTGGAAGTAGAAGTTGTGATATTGTTATGCTGTGAGCTTAATAGTTTCCAGGGCAAGTGCGCTTCCCTGCGTCTGACAGCCACTCAGAACTTCGAGTTTAGCTTCTTTGCCTCCTCGGCCCACCCGCATACAAACTCTTCTGCAATCGTCCTTCACTTGAATTGCATAGCTGCATAGTGTGATATTTTTTTCAAATATTGTCACCTACGTATGTGAGATCTGTCATGGAGAGGGTCATGGTGAATCCGGTATAAGCTTTTGTGGTTGTGGGGAGGCAACCAGTGTAGAGTTCGGTGAATTTGCAATATGTCTGTGAAATATTCTTGTTTCTTTCTGACGTAAGTAATCAACCCGTGAACGGCTGTCTTGGCCGGAATATTTACAGTCCCACGTTAACGGGTGCCCCCTTGAAACATTTCTCTCCTAGATATAATGTGGCGGCGCCTCTGCGAAATCAACATCATCATCTCTCTTTCACTATGTACTTCACTGTCACTATCAC
The DNA here is from genome assembly GCF_015228065.2 of Penaeus monodon. Lineage (NCBI taxonomy): Eukaryota > Metazoa > Arthropoda > Malacostraca > Decapoda > Penaeidae > Penaeus > Penaeus monodon. Next base: position 13,533 of record NW_023638693.1, read on the forward strand.
CGTTTTTTCCATTCACATAAACAGTGCGGTGGCTCTGGCGTAATACCCTTGACGGACGGATTGAGGTGAGAGCTATTCTAGACGGACCTGGTTGAGGCGAAGTGCGGGCGACAGGTCCCGTTCCTGGAAGATGCAATATAACACAGTTATTACGCAAGACAGAACCTGTTTTTTCAAACATTTACTTCTTACACTATTTAAATATCTTAAGCAGCTCACCTGGTTGGTCTGAAGACGGCCTGGCGAGTGGGGATCTTTACAACCTTTTGATGGCCTTTCCTGGCTGCTGTAAGTAAGAGAATGCATGTGGTTTATTCCGTTTGCGTGGCGTAGACGATTATTTTATCGGTGTAGCAATGTGGTTGTATGTTTTTTGGGACCTTCTTAATCATTTTCGCGAATAGATGTTGCTGTGCGAATTTACTTACCTCGAATGCAAAGTCGTCGGTGGTGGATGAAGTCTTGTAGAGGGAATGTTGTTGATTACACCTGAAACACGGGTAAACAAAGGTGGTTTCTCAGTTAGCTTCTTCCCGCAGAGATGACAGTGAAATCTGATTACAGCCATGGTGGACACTATCTGTGGTTGGTGTTACTGAAATGATTACATTAAGTTCACCTCCTTTTTATATGGTATGCATTTCACAAGGTTTCAGGTCGGTGTAATTTTCTGTTGATATCTTTCATGTCTTCTATGAAATTATTTTCGTAAATACACAAGAGGTGAATATAAGAATAGAGGTATATGATGAACGAAATTAAATCATTTTCTACATATTTATTATTGTTTTAACAGTTTCAGTCATTAGGAGAGATGTTCCCTCGTCTGTAACAAAATTAATTATCGATCTCGGTACAAAGTTTAAACATGGTGAATATTGTGGTGTGATGGGAGGAGCTGCGGGTGATCCATCTGTAGCCCTGCCTAACGGATAAGGATTTCGTTACGGATATTGGTCATCTTTCTGTTATGATACACCATTTTCAAAACCATAAGTGTGCGCGTTAGCCATCTTTTAGCTATGGTCTGTGGTTACCTCGTTATCATAACCTGCTTTTCACCTCTCGACAAGGTTTTGTGATCTAATTCTAATGTCACCCTGCAATTGGAGGAGGAGATCCTCGTCTGTACATCACTGGATATTAGTACTGATTTCAGATACGGATATTGATTAGTTAGATCACTTTCGTGGTCCGTCTTTCGTTTATGATGCACCATTTTCAACCGCAAGGTGTCGCTTATCCATCGTTAGGCCCTAATGGTCCTAGTGTTGCCTCGTGATCATACCTGCTTTCACTCTCGACAAGGTTGTGTGGTTATGCCTGTGATCATGTATCTATGTCCCCTGTCGCCTACATTGTAGGGGAATTACTCGTCGTAGAACATCATTTGTTTTCATTATTTCTCTTATGATGCGTCTGTACGAACATAAATGCAACTGTGAAAGGTAGGTTAATGATTTCCAGGGTTCTTGATTATGTTGTTTGTGGACATTGGTTGCGTTTGCGGTTGTGGCTTCGGTCAAGGTCACTGATTCGTCACGGTCACTGACTCTACTTTCACATTCATGTATGTACATGAATGTGCGCGTTCTGTCCATGTTCCCACTACTATTATATATGGAAGAAAAACCCACATACAAAAAACTAGAACAAAAAAAAAAAAACTATTGAAAGTGAGACTACCGTTTCAATCCACCTGGAAGCCATCTTTCAGAGGTCTGAAGAATGGAATTCCAGGTTGATTTCGAAACATGTAGTCTCCATTTCGAATAAATCTAGTTTTTGTATTATATGGGTTTTTTCTTCCATCTATCGAAGAGTGTTTTTAATATTCATCATTATATAGATATATATATAAAATATATATATATATATATATATATGTATATATATTTATATGTATATATATATATATATATATATATATATATATACATATTATATATATATATATATATATACATATATATATGTATATATATATATATATATATATATATATATATATATATATTTATATATATATATATATATATATATACACACTCACATATATACATGTGTGTGTATGTATGTTTGTATTTAAACACACACACACACACACACACACACACACACACACACACACAAACTCACACATACACACACACAACACACACACACACACACACACACATATATATATATATATATATATATATATATATATATATATATATATATATATATTATTATATGTGTATGTATGTATATATATATATATATAATAAGTCTCCCCTGCCAGGTCACAGCCTCTCCATCATTAAGACTTCTGCAGTGCCTCCTCGTGGCCACCCATGGGTAACTGGGTACCTTGCGGTCCCAGGCTAAATCTGTGGGGATCTCGGAGCAGCAGGAGGCCCCAGAGGTACGGAGTTATGGCCCACCGGCGTGTGGACACGCTCTTGCTTCGTACCAACTCCTGCCCCCAAGCCACCCTGGGGTAATGGGGCGGCTCGGGGGAGGTGGGCCTTACCAGTCCTCCTCCCCCCAGAATGACCCTCTGGCAGCGTCTCGGGTAAATGGAAACGCTGGGGGGAGGGGTGTTGTCCCTCCCACCCAGCAAGTAAGGCGGGCTGTGGGTCCCGCTGGGAGAGCAAATGTCGGGGTGCAGGATTGGAATGAGAGTTACTCGTCCCGCCTGCGCCCCGGCAGGCGCCAACCCACCATGAAGCTTGTGGGGGAAAGCCCTCGGGAACCCCACAGGTGGATAGGCGGTCCCACAGCCTGCCGACCCCCTTTATTTGGGGCTGTGTCGGCGGGGGCGGCAGAGGTGGCATGCACCCGGAGTGACCACCCGAGGCTTAATCTCAGGCGTGCTTTCCGGGTAGGCGCTTGGAACATCCGGTCCTTGCGGCAGGATGAGCGGTTACCTCTTCTATCGCAGGAATTGAAGCGACTGGGAGTTGAGGTGGCTGCCCTCTCAGAGGTGAGAAGACCTGGTAGCGGCACGATCAGTGTGGGTGGTTACATCTACTACTGGTTGGGCCACAGCGATGGTCACCACCTCCAGGGTATAGCCATAGCCATCTCCAGTCAACTTCAGCCTGCGGTAGTCGAGGTGACACTGGTTGATGAGCGTATTATGGCATTGAGACTGAAGCATGCTTTTGGCTTCATGTCTCTTATTGCTGTATACGCTCCTACCGATGTATGTAAAATCGATGTGAAAGAGGCGTTCTATGCCAAACTCGCATCTGTGGCAGACGATTGCCCCTGGCGAGATATTCTCATTGTTCTGGGCGACTTCAATGCGGTATCCGGCTGTGACAGAGCTGGCTACGAGATGTCTGTCGGCCCCCATGGCTCGGGAGCTGATCCCAGCAGCGAGAATAGCCTCCTTCTCCGGGACTTTGCTAGGTCCCAGAAAATGAGGATCTCTGGCTCCTGGTACCATCGCCCCAACCCGCATCGCTGGACTTGGTACAGCGATACGGGTGCAGTAGCCAAGGAGATCGACCACATTCTTGTTAGCACGCGATGGAGGATCCTCCAGAACTGCAGGGTTTACCGGAGTGCCGAGTTCTGTGGCACCGACCATAGGCTGGTTGTGGCTACCCTGCGGGTCCACTTCAAAACTCCCCGTCCCTCCAGTGGCCACCCTAAGGTGTTTCACTTGGACAGACTAAGGGAGGAGGAGTGTGCCCGTGGGTTCACCATGGCAGTCTCTGACCGATTCACAGAACCCAGCAACCTGACGGACCCAGTTGCTCTGTGGGAGTTCTTCAAGCGCATAACACTTGAAGCAGCTCAGGAGTCCATTGGAGTACGCCCAAGGACAAGGCAGAATTCCATCTCCCTGGAGACATTAGAGGCCACTGAAGCGTGTCGCAAGGCTCGGCTGAATGGGAATCTGGTCTTGCGTCGTTCCATGGTGCGTAGGGCTCGGATGCTGCTGAGAAGGGACAAGGAACAGTTCATCAGGAATCTTGCTGAGGAGGCCGAAGGCCATTTCTTGGTAAATGACCTTTGCCCTGCCTACCAAGCCCTGAGAAAACTGAACCCTAAGCCCTCCTCACAGATGCCTGCAGTCCGATCAGCAGATGGACGGATCATCTCAGATCATGTTGGGGTTCGTGAATGTTGGGCTGAGTATTTTGAACAGTTGTACCAGGTGGACCCTCCAACAGTTAGCTTGGATGCGAGCGATGTTGCAGTGCCTGTGCCGGACCCACCCATCAGCGAGGAACCTCCTACCCTAACAGAGGTTAGGCTGGCGATTTCCAAGCTGAAGAGTGGGAAAGCTGCAGGCATATGTGATATCCCTGCTGAACTGCTAAAGGTTGGGGGTGAATCTATGGCTCGGGGCCTGCATACAGTCCTGACTGCCATTTGGCAGTCTGGTACCATTCCCCTTGACCTGCTGAGGGGCATGGTCATCCCTCTCTGGAAGGGAAAAGGGGATCGTTGGGATTGTAGCAACTACCGTGGCATTACACTGCTCAGCATACCAGGCAAGATTCTCGCCCACATCCTTCTGAAACGGATCCGCAACCACCTACTGAGGCATCAGAGACTGGAGCAATCTGGATTTACTCCTGGCAAGTCCACAATAGACAGTATACTAGTGCTTCGAGTAATTGTGGAATGCCGTCGTGAGTTTGGTCATGGGTTGCTCGCAGCCTACATCGACCTCAAAAAGGGCCCGTTTGACTCGGTGCATCGGGAATCGCTATGGGAGATCCTGAGGCTCAGGGGAATTCCGACACAGATTATTGGCCTGATAGCAAGCCTCTATACTGGTACTGAAAGTGCTGTAAAGTGTGGTGGGGGAATGTCGAACTTCTTCCCTGTTAATTCAGGGGTGAGGCAAGGCTGTGTCCTTGCACCAACACTTTTCAACACTTGTATGGACTGGATAATGGGCAGAGCTACTAGACAAAGTCAGGGTGGAGCAACACTAGGCAATATTAAGGTCTCGGACCTTGACTTTGCCGACGATGTTGCCATCCTATCTGAGTCCTTGGAGTCACTTGTGGCGGCTTTTGATGCATCTACCAATGAGGCGAAGCTTGTTACTTGCATAATCCGGGATCGCCAACTCAGGCTATATGGGCCCCCTAGCTCGCCTCCCTATGGACGACCCTGCCATGAGATTGTCTCTGCGAGACAACCCTGGGTGTAGGAGACCTGTGGGACGACCTAGGAGATCATGGCTTGGGCAGCTCGACGAGACCTGTCGCGAGCAATTAGAGATGGGCCGTGTGCCTGCCTGGAGACTCGCCTCGAATGATCCTCGTGGCTGGAAGCGAAGGGTGGATGCAGCCATGCGCCCCCGTCGGCATTAGCCCCTTGATCAAAACTGGCAAGCTTTTTATTTCTATAGCCAGAAATCTGGAGACGTTTGATGAGGTCCCCGGAGTTCTTCAGGTGGGAATCACTGATGACCCCCATAGCGCCAGAGAGGGGTTTAGCCAAATACTTGGCCAAACGATGGGGAGCGCTGCCAATGCCAGAGGTGATCGGTCTCATCGGCACGCCTGGCTTGTGTACCTTCGGGAGACCTCTCATGGACGAGTTGCGGGGGGCCTCTTCCAGCAGGTGAAGTAAGCGTTTACCTTCGGCTGAACGCAGAAGTAAATCCCTCGCCTTTTTCTTGAACCTGGCAGCCTCCATCTTCCCTTCACCTTTCGTTACTTTCCTGTAAACAGAAGAATCGGAAAGTAAATTGTTCATTTTGAGTAAATAATCACTTTTATCCATAACAACAATGCCACCACCTTTATCAGCCTGGATGATGACGATGGTCTCGTCGTCGCGGAGGTTCTTCAGCGCGGAGATATATCTGCGTGGGATCGCCGGGGGGCGCGACGATGCATCAGCCATACAGCAAGCAGTGATCCCTTGGACGAACCCTTTGTCGACGTCACTATCGGTCCAGCGGTGGTTCGAGATGACGTGGTCCATTAGGTCCTTCTTTCCTTGCCCGGTGCTGAATTTGAGGCCTAGCGAGAGGGCTTCTTTTTCCAAGGGAGTCAGGTGTTTGGAGGACATGTTTTTGAGGAGATCACTTCGTCCAGCTTTTGTCCAACTGCTCTTTCTGCATATACGATGTAACTTCTCTTTATGTTTGACTCGTTGAGCTTGGTCCTCCTGTTGTAATTGGAGGACCAGCCCATGGGGAAGGTGTTCTCCCTCGAGTTCATCCCGGAGTTCGCCGAGTCGGTGTTGCAGGGTCCTAATGTCCTCCACAAGGAAGGCCCGAGCACTATCTGGGAACGGATGCTCGCCGGATTTCAACTGGCTCGGAGCTGAAGGTGGCAATACTTGTTCAGCCAAGCAGTCCATCAGGAACCAACGCCGATTCTTCACACTCTGGATCTTGCGTCTTGTGAAAAAATCCCAGGGAGGGGGAACCCATTCGCCATGTTAAATCCCTCTTTACCAATGTACCCATAGACGGAGCAGTCCGGGCAGTCGAGAGGG
>NW_023638693.1:25000-42500 GCF_015228065.2 Penaeus monodon
GGCACACGGCCCATCTCTAATTGCTCGCGACAGGTCTCGTCGAGCTGCCCAAGCCATGATCTCCTAGGTCGTCCCACAGGTCTCCTACACCCAGGGTTGTCTCGCAGAGACAACCTGATGGGCAGGGTCGTCCATAGGGAGGCGAGCTAGGTGGCCATATAGCCTGAGTTGGCGATCCCGGATTATGCAAGTAACAAGCTTCGCCTCATTGGTAGATGCATCAAAAGCCGCCACAAGTGACTCCAAGGACTCAGATAGGATGGCAACATCGTCGGCAAAGTCAAGGTCCGAGACCTTAATATTGCCTAGTGTTGCTCCACCCTGACTTTGTCTAGTAGCTCTGCCCATTATCCAGTCCATACAAGTGTTGAAAAGTGTTGGTGCAAGGACACAGCCTTGCCTCACCCCTGAATTAACAGGGAAGAAGTTCGACATTCCCCCACCACACTTTACAGCACTTTCAGTACCAGTATAGAGGCTTGCTATCAGGCCAATAATCTGTGTCGGAATTCCCCTGAGCCTCAGGATCTCCCATAGCGATTCCCGATGCACCGAGTCAAACGCCTTCTTGAGGTCGATGTAGGCTGCGAGCAACCCATGACCAAACTCACGACGGCATTCCACAATTACTCGAAGCACTAGTATACTGTCTATTGTGGACTTGCCAGGAGTAAATCCAGATTGCTCCGGTCTCTGATGCCTCAGTAGGTGGTTGCGGATCCGTTTCAGAAGGATGTGGGCGAGAATCTTGCCTGGTATGCTGAGCAGTGTAATGCCACGGTAGTTGCTACAATCCCAACGATCCCCTTTTCCCTTCCAGAGAGGGATGACCATGCCCCTCAGCAGGTCAAGGGGAATGGTACCAGACTGCCAAATGGCAGTCAGGACTGTATGCAGGCCCCGAGCCATAGATTCACCCCCAACCTTTAGCAGTTCAGCAGGGATATCACATATGCCTGCAGCTTTCCCACTCTTCAGCTTGGAAATCGCCAGCCTAACCTCTGTTAGGGTAGGAGGTTCCTCGCTGATGGGTGGGTCCGGCACAGGCACTGCAACATCGCTCGCATCCAAGCTAACTGTTGGAGGGTCCACCTGGTACAACTGTTCAAAATACTCAGCCCAACATTCACGAACCCCAACATGATCTGAGATGATCCGTCCATCTGCTGATCGGACTGCAGGCATCTGTGAGGAGGGCTTAGGGTTCAGTTTCTCAGGGCTTGGTAGGCAGGGCAAAGGTCATTTACCAGAAATGGCCTTCGGGCCCCCTCAGCAAGATTCCTGATGAACTGTTCCTTGTCCCTTCTCAGCAGCATCCGAGCCCTACGCACCATGGAACGACGCAAGACCAGATTCCCATTCAGCCGAGCCTTGCGACACGCTTCAGTGGCCTCTAATGTCTCCAGGGAGATGGAATTCTGCCTTGTCCTTGGGCGTACTCCAATGGACTCCTGAGCTGCTTCAAGTGTTATGCGCTTGAAGAACTCCCACAGAGCAACTGGGTCCGTCAGGTTGCTGGGTTCTGTGAATCGGTCAGAGACTGCCATGGTGAACCCACGGGCACACTCCTCCTCCCTTAGTCTGTCCAAGTGCACCTTAGCACCTTAGGGTGGCCACTGGAGGGACGGGGAGTTTTGAAGTGGACCCGCAGGGTAGCCACAACCAGCCTATGGTCGGTGCCACAGAACTCGGCACTCCGGTAAACCCTGCAGTTCTGGAGGATCCTCCATCGCGTGCTAACAAGAATGTGGTCGATCTCCTTGGCTACTGCACCCGTATCGCTGTACCAAGTCCAGCGATGCGGGTTGGGGCGATGGTACCAGGAGCCAGAGATCCTCATTTTCTGGGACCTAGCAAAGTCCCGGAGAAGGAGGCTATTCTCGCTGCTGGGATCAGCTCCCGAGCCATGGGGGCCGACAGACATCTCGTAGCCAGCTCTGTCACAGCCGGATACCGCATTGAAGTCGCCCAGAACAATGAGAATATCTCGCCAGGGGCAATCGTCTGCCACAGATGCGAGTTTGGCATAGAACGCCTCTTTCACATCGATTTTACATACATCGGTAGGAGCGTATACAGCAATAAGAGACATGAAGCCAAAAGCATGCTTCAGTCTCAATGCCATGATACGCTCATCAACCAGTGTCACCTCGACTACCGCAGGCTGAAGTTGACTGGAGATGGCTATGGCTATACCCTGGAGGTGGTGACCATCGCTGTGGCCCAACCAGTAGTAGATGTAACCACCCACACTGATCGTGCCGCTACCAGGTCTTCTCACCTCTGAGAGGGCAGCCACCTCAACTCCCAGTCGCTTCAATTCCTGCGATAGAAGAGGTAACCGCTCATCCTGCCGCAAGGACCGGATGTTCCAAGCGCCTACCCGGAAAGCACGCCTGAGATTAAGCCACGGGTGGTCACTCTGGGTGCATGCCACCTCTGCCGCCCCCGCCGACACAGCCCCAAATAAAGGGGGTCGGCAGGCTGTGGGACCGCCTATCCACCTGTGGGGTTCCCGAGGGCTTTCCCCCACAAGCTTCATGGTGGGTTGGCGCCTGCCGGGGCGCAGGCGGGACGAGTAACTCTCATTCCAATCCTGCACCCCGACATTTGCTCTCCCAGCGGACCCACAGCCCGCCTTACTTGCTGGGTGGGGGACAACACCCCTCCCCCCAGCGTTTCCATTTACCCGAGACGCTGCCAGAGGGTCATTCTGGGGGGAGGAGGACTGGTAAGGCCCACCTCCCCCGAGCCGCCCCATTACCCCAGGGTGGCTTGGGGGCAGGAGTTGGTACGAAGCAAGAGCGTGTCCACACGCCGGTGGGCCATAACTCCGTACCTCTGGGGCCTCCTGCTGCTCCGAGATCCCCCACAGATTTAGCCTGGGACCGCAAGGTACCCAGTTACCCATGGGTGGCCACGAGGAGGCACTGCAGAAGTCTTAATGATGGAGAGGCTGTGACCTGGCAGGGGAGACTTATTATATATATATAATATATATATACATACACATATAATAATATATATATATATATATATATATATATATATATATATATATATATATATATATGTGTGTGTGTGTGTGTGTGTGTGTATGTGTGTGTGTATGTGTGAGTTTGTGTGTGTGTGTGTGTGTGTGTTGTGTGTGTGTGTGTGTGTGTGTGTGTGTGTGTGTGTGTGTGTGTGTGTGTGTGTTTAAATACAAACATACATACACACACATGTATATATGTGAGTGTGTGTATATATATATATATATATATATATATATATATATATATATATATAATATATATATATATATATATATTATATATATATATATATATACATATATATATGTATATATATATATATATATATATATATATATATATATATATATATATATATATATATATTATATATATATATATATATATATATATAATGATGAATATTAAAACACTCTTCCGATAGAATGGAAGAAAAACCCATAATACAAAAACTAGATTTATTGAAATGTGAGACTACAGTTTCGAAATCCACCTGGATTCCATCTTCAGACCTGAAGATGGCTTCCAGGTGGATTTGGAAACTGTAGTCTCACTTTCAATAGTTCTAGTTTTTGTATGTGGGTTTTTCTTCCATATATAATAGTAGTGGGAAACATGGACAGAACGCTGCACATTCATGTACGTACATGAATGTGAAAGTAGGTCAGTGACCGTGACGTAATCAGTGACCTTGACGAAACCACAAACCGCAAACCGCAACCAATGTCCACAACAACATAATACCCAGAAATCATTAACCTACTTTCACATGTGCATTTTATGTTCGTACATGACGCATCATAAGAGAAATAATGAAACAAATGATGTTCTACAGACGAGTATCCCCTCCAATGTAGGCGACCGGTGACATAGATTAATGATCACAGCATAACCACACAACCTTGTCGAGAGTGAAAGCAGGATAATGATCACGAGGCAACCACTAGACCATAGCTAACGATGGCTAACGCGCACACCTTACGGTTGAAAATGGTGCATCATAACAGAAAGATGACCACTGAAAGTGATTAACTAATCAATATCCGTATCTGAAATCATTACTCATATCCAGTGATGTACAGACGAGGATCTCCTCCAATGCAGGTTGACATAGATTAATGATCACAAAACCTTGTCGAGAGTGAAAGCAGGTTAATGATCACGAGGTAACCACCAGACCATAGCTAACGATGGCTAACGCGCACACCTTATGGTTGAAAATGGTGTATCATAACAGAAAGATGACCAATATCCGTAACCGAAATCATTACCCGTAGGCAGGTGTTACAGATGACTCACCCGCAGCTCCTCCCATCCACACCACAATATTCACCATGTTTAAACTTGTACCGAGATCGATAATTAATTTTGTTACAGACGAGGGAAACCATCTCTCCTAATGACTGAAACTGTTAAAATCAATATTATCGCCACTAATAGCACGTAGTTGTGAGACTAATATGTATGAACGATGTGTGAAATAAGTCCACCTCCTTTCCTTTGCACCTTTTCTCATTTGCATTTCCACGGCATCACTCAACCTGATTACCTTTGTAAATCAAATATATGAAATATGTTATATATGTATAGTTTAAATGTATTTGTCTAGGGAATGCATATTCAGCAAATTGAAGGGATGAAACAGGAAAAGTGCATGGGATATCTTAAATATATGATATATAGATTACATATATAATATATATATATATATATATATATATATATATACTATATATATATATATATAGTATTGCATATATGCATATATGGATGTATGTATGAATGTGTACAATGGTGAAATAGTATGAAATGATTGAAAATATATTCATTGAAAAATAAATTTAATTAATATTTATCATTGCAGGCATGAAAGAGTGTGTAAGTACACGAATGAAAAAAAATCAAATTTTATATATGCAAAATATTAAATCATAAGAAATTTGGAAGGGGGACCGATAAAACCCCCGTTCTGTACACCACAATCTTTTAAGTGGAATTTGCCTGATTTATTAGATATAACATTTTTATTGGGTAATTAGAGATAAGAAATAACAAGCGTTTGGTAAGATGTTAGGGCAGCGCTGTGAACGTTCAGAGTTTAGGAAGAGTGAAACAGTTGACAGAAAAGAAAAAAAAAATCTAGAAATCACCCCCCCCCCAATCACCTGAAGAGGGATTGCACAAGGGAATATTCACCTCCGCATATAGTCGTTGGGCTGGCAACTGGTTGCTTGGAAAAATAGATTATGATCATGTTATTTCTTTTAGACAGTAACAGTTATGACCTAAATTAAATGCTCGTGTTCCTCCATGAGATGAAAAATACAAACTTGAATGAAATAGAGAATGCGTACTATAGTAACCACACAAAACACACACACACACACACACACATATATATATATATAATATATATATATATAGATATATATATATATATATATCATATATATATATATATATTATATATATATATATATATTATACGTTGGATGTGTGTGTGTGAGGTGTGGCGTGTGTACAGGTATGTATGTATTGTTCTTATGCATATGATATAAGTACATATACATATCATCTACATAGTATATATATATATATATAATATATAGATATATATATCCACCATTATATATTATATATGATCTATATGACAAATGTAGAAAAGATATGAATGGGGAATGAATATCTTCACCAATACAAGAGAGTATTTGACGCTTCGATTGCGGTCTTCGTCAGAAATAATACATCCGAGAAATTACATAGGAAAATATATATCAGGCGTGAGGTGTCAAATAACGACTGTGGACCTATTCGTTGCTCGTAGAATGTTTGCCGTGACCTTGGATAATCTGAACCTGGCCCGATGCCGTGTTGACATTTACTCTCCGTCGCGATGTATGATGCTTCCATAATTTTTCTTTTTAGTTTTGTTCCGTCCTCCATGGACTATTTCTGCCTCCTTACAGTTCGGTAGATGTCCAGCTTCATTACATGTACCACCATGACATTGGAAGTCCTGTTGGTGGACGGATGTCAGCCGATGTTCGCTGATCTAGGTGCTGAAACCCACGGCCTGTTCCCCAAAGTATGCTGTATCGCAACCCGCTGCAGGGTATGCGATATAACAACCACTATAAGGGTTGCTTTCGGGCTCTTCTGTCACGCATTAAGTCATGTATCTTTTCCCAGTTGTGCTGCGATTCTCACTGTCTTGCCGAAGTATCTGCTGACCGGCCTGGGAAATGTTGCATGACGGTAAAATGAGAACATTACTAGAAGAGGGTGTGGAGTCTGCCTCTTACAAGTATGCTCTCGCCTCTTCTGAGGTTTAGCAGGAAGCCCTCTGGGATACTTGTGTTTCATGAAGAAACTAATTATATAGGCAACCTCATCCTCGAGAAAAACTCAGGGCTGCCGATCCTCTGTGCTCTGAGGAAAGAAGAAATCACAACACCAGATTTCGTTTTGTTGCTGTGGGCGGGAGTAGTATGGATATAATCATTTTATTTGTGGCTTTCTGTATACAGAGAAAAGTAGGCCGTCGTCACCACGATGATCAGAGTGTCCAGCGAAGGTAGTTTTCTGATTCTCCCCTCCTCCACGGTGAACTGGATTTTCTCGTGAACGGAGTTGAGCCGTGTTAGGTATGTTGCAAGCACGACCCTCCTGGGGACAATGGACGAGGAGTAATCTATGTAGCGAAGCCATGTTGAATGTCTGCCGATTATTTCCGTAGTTATCCCTCTCCAGCGTCTCCATGAAAAGCAAGCCATGACGGATAAAGGGGGAGCCCATGGCAAGACCGCTAATCTGCTGGTATTCATCCCCAGCAAATTCGAAGTAGCGAAGTCCATGCATAACTTCACAGGAGAACGAAGTGGTGTCTCGGCAGCGGAGTCTGCATTGTCAGGAGTGGTGACCCTCTCGACTGCCCGGACGCTCCGTTGTGCGGTACATTGGTGAAGAGGATTTTACATCAAAACTGGCAAGCTTTTTATTTCTACACCCCCACCGGGGAATTTGGAGACGTCTTGATGAGGTCCCCGGAGTTTCTTCAGGGGGAATCACTGATGACACCCATAGCGCATAGAGAGGGGTTTAGCCAAATACTTGCCAAAAACGATGGGGAGCGCTGCCAATGCCAGAGGTGATCGGTTGTCATCGGCAAGCCTGGCTTGTGTACCTTAGGGAGACCTCCATGGACCGGGTTGAGGTGGGGGACTCTTCCAGCAGGGTGAAGTGGCGTTACCTACGGCTGAACGCAGAAGTAAATCCCATCGCCTTTTTCTTGAACATGGCAGCCTCCATTCCTCACCTTCGTTACTCCTGTAAACCGAAGCATCAGAAGGTAAATGTTCATTTTGAGTAAATAATCACTTTTATCGCATAATCAAACATGTCACCAACGTTATCAGCTGCGGTGATGACGATGGTCTCGTCGTCGCGGAGGTTCCATTCAAAGAGACCTAGATAGTTAGCCAGACCTGAGAGGATGAGGAAGAAAGGGGGGGGCGCGATGGAAGCTAAGTCCATACCAGAAAGCAGTGATCCCTTGCGACGAAAACTCTTTGTCGGCGTCCAACTATCAGTCCAGCGGGGGTTGAGATGACGTAGTTCCATTAGGTCGTATACGCAGAAAGAGAAGTTGGACAGAAGCGGACGAAAGTGGGCTCCTCAAAAACATGGCCTCCAAAGACCTTGTCCTCCCGGGGGAAAAAGGGAAGCCCTCTCGCTAGGCCGCAAATTCAGCACCTGGCAAGAAAAGAAGGGACCTAATTGGTGTACGTCATCTCGAACCACCGCTGGATCGATAGTGACGTCGACAAAGGGTTCGTTCCAAGGGATCACTGCCTTGTGCTTGCAACATCGCTAAGTGCGGCCATCAACACCTGACACATATTCAAGCATGAAGAACAATGCCAATAAGGAATGAAGTCCTTAATGGGATCTAACATAGAAGAACTACGTTCAAGTCAATATGATGTCACGGTAAGGAGAAGTGGAGAAGGAGAGAGCCTGGAGTAGATGGTAGATTCAGACATTACCTCTCTCGGAGACACTACTGATATATCACCATACTATATAGGGACCTAACGTTTCTACTGTATATTACAGAAACGTACCTACATAATTAAGAATGTATGATATATAGCTTCACTATAATTTACATAACTCATACGCCCACAGCATATCAAAAACGAAATATGCACTAATGACTACGCTTTCATATATTGCACACACACAAGAGCACCGTACTACACACAGTGCACATCAAGGTTACATTCCTCAAGCATAGTGACACGTTATATGAGATGAGTATAGTTAACTAGGATACAGGCCATTACTGCTAGTTATCTCTAGATCACGGTATATATGAGTAGGATTATGTCCTATGATATATAATATTATGAAGTCACTATCTTCCATTTTTTGGTATATTATATATGTATGTATAAGTATATATCGAAACACTGCATGAAATCCAGTTTTTATTTAATTTTTCCTACTATTCTATGCAATAGTAAGTAAAGACCGTTCCATGTTATCTAATACGAAAGCCGTATCATTACATTTAGTTGAATTTCAATGAGGCTTCATTACTGAGAATCATATATATGTAAGAAAAATATATATAAACCATTATTTATGTGACGATATCTTTCTCAGTATAATATTACATATCTATATATACTGTTGCCATCATAATTATTTATGTTAGATCATACACGTATAATTATCTCTGGTATCATCAATGATAACGCAAGAGCTATTTTCAGCAGCGTTGCTATAACACGATTCGGGTTATTCCAGCGTCATGATAATCTTCATCAAATTTATCGTCGTGCAAACACATACAACACCATACACACTACACACACACACACACACACACACACTACACACACACACACCACCACACCACACACACACACAACAATCACACACATACACACACACACAACTACACATTCAGTACCGTTTCCGTGTACCAGACATAAATGGGCCGGGGATCAAGCCATTCAATGATTCCAATGGAGAGCTACTAATCTCATATAAACTGAGGGATGATTCAGGGACAGAGTTCCTTGTGGCGAATGTATAATAATGCGAGAGGAGAATTAAACATTTGATACAGAAATCTGTATTTACTCGAAAGCCAATTAGTTATTCTTTCATATATGCTGTTTCCGGGAATTAATTTATCTATGAAGAATTGTCTGCGTAGTTTCGTCTTTTCATTCTTTTTTAGCCAATTTATGTATAGCTGTTATTTTACTATGATAATTATAGGTATTATTATCATTAGTAGCAATAGTGGTAGTAGTAGTAGTAGTGATGGTAGTTATAATATTATTATGATTATTATTTTCATTATTATTATTATTATCATTAGTAGTAGTAGTAGTAGTAGTAGTAGTAGTAGTAGTAGTAGTAGTAGTAGTAGTAGAAGTATATGTATTAGCTGTAGTAATGAAGAACTGTTATGATTATAAATGCGTGTATGTGTTTACACTGTGATTCAAGTAAAATGCATTGCAGTTGACATTGCAACAACGATCGGCTGATAACTGATCACTTCAAAATCATTGACGATGAATAATCATGAAGCAGATGGTCAGAAATTAATTCCAATTATCTATAAAAATAACTGAAATGTGTCTGATGCTTATCTATGAATATCTTTCCCAATTCTGATAATAATAAATAATAATAATAAAGATTGCATGCGAATTATCGCAAAAGAAAAAAAGGAAGAAGAAATAAAAGAAATTTCTGAATATGCAACATATGGAAGCTTATATGTTACCCGGGAACATAACAAGTGATCACTATCGATTTAGGTCAAATAAGCTCACTGAGAGAGTACGACACCCGCTAAAGCCTCTTTAGATGACAGCACCTATAGAGCATTCTAAATATTAAATGGCGCAGAAATACTGAAACAAAAGAATAACTTAAAGAGATACATGCCTAGATGATACATACATGCTACTATGAAACCCACACCACTCAATGTTGTCAAACAAGAGCAGCTCAAGATCAACAGCTACCCCATTAAGAGAAATAAGTACGTAATTCTTTCGAGTGATGCGGTTAGAGGCATTTTGAGCAACAAAATGTTATCGTTACTGGGATCGTAGACATGGTAGCATGAGAAAGGGGTAAAGGCTTTATTGGAAACAAAAATATTGGAACAAAAACAGAGACCAGTAATAGAACACGAACGAGAAAAGAGAAGGGTAAAGGATGGGAGTGAAAGGAAGGCTTGATAATACAGATTAGAGATGAGAGGAGCTTGAAAACAAGTAGTAGATATCAAAAGTCAGATAATAATGCCATAGTATTTCAGGTATAGATGAGATATCAAGAGAAGATAATAATGGAATCGAGGGTGCTTCAAACACTCACTAGGGGCAATTTAGTCGAAGTAACCAGAAGTACCATGGTCATGGAGTTGTGATGAGAGGGCTAGCTGGACAGAGCATCATGATCGATATGTAGCAGAGTTGGGAGCTAAGAAGATACCAATTCAACGTAGATTTATTACCGCGCTACTCATTAAGCCGTATTAATCTAGCATGACAAGCTTGCCAATGATCAGAGTAGCCCTCTAGAGAGTGTCCTACACGGACAATGGAAGTACCAGAAAAGCTCCAGGATCGAGGCTGAAAGTACTTTCCCCCCCTCCCCCCTTCTCTTTCTTCTAAATATCAAATTCATTATTAAAATGCAAATTGATTAAATTCCTGAAAACACGTTTGTCCTCCACTGTCAAGAAGAGCGATCGCAGGACAGCGGCAAGCGGTCATTAAAGCTGATAATGATAATGATGGTTAATTAGATCAATGCATCACACGTTGCCTGAATGCTAGAGGCAGGAATGGCCAACAACAAGAATAGACTTAATGGGCAAATTGAGAGGAAAGTCCATCAGGGAAGCGCTATGCAAGTATCGACACATCTTTGCAGGAGAACACACATGGACAATCGATTTGAGACTTTTTGAAATATTAAAAAGTTGTTCAAGAAGATATAGAAACGAAAGGAAGGAAATGTTTTAGTATTCATCTTAGGTAAGATATGTACATTTATACTACCTAGTAAGTAGTGGTTGAAGTTGTAATATAGAATTGAAAATCGGAAAAGCATGGAAGAAAAAATGCGATTTAAAAAAAGGGTGAGAAAAAGGAACTAGAACAAAGTAGCCGAGGAATGTTGCTATAGCATAATCAAAGCCCCACTACTTATAGAGTACCCCCTGTAGTTAGGCCGAGGATCACAACTAAATAGGAGCAAAAGTCTGATTAAAAAGCAGAAAAAATATGTACTTTATAATAACAGCAACGTAGCAGTGTTGACTGGTAAGGAATACTAGTGGCCTGCAGTTTTAGAATCTCAGAATCAGAGAATATGTATGTAACGTATAATATATTATGAGTATATATATTATATATATATATATATATATATATGTATATATATATATTATTATACATATATATAATATATAATAGTAAATTTTTATATAATATATATATATATATATATATATATATGGTGTGTGTGTCTTATCGGTGTGTAAGCTGGGTGTGTGTTTGTGTCAGGGTATATGTGTTTTGTGTGGTGGTTGATATCTTATTATTGATGTGAGTTATATCGTGTCTGATATATTGTTGTATAAGTGGGTTGTCTGTATGGTGTGCTGTGGAGAGAGAATGTCGTATGAAATAAGGACGATGTTCATTATCGATGTATGCACTAATATTATATCACCTGTCAATTGAGCACAAACCTATCAGGTTGTCTGATTCCGGATGTGAATACGAAACATTGTGCAATCAAAACACCATTCCAAACACATTTTAGAGTCAATAGCCATTTAATATGGAGCTGATCATTGGCATCAGTAGTTAGGTAACGAAACAGTACATAAGTCAAGTGATGAATTTCGATTAATTCACATGACCTCGTAACCTGTATATTTACATAATGTATTATTAAGTATTCCTATAATATAGTGTATTTTTCGCCCAATGATATTAGTTTAACGTGTACACTCATATATTGCATTACCATTTACCTATTCTATGTTGCAAATCTACACAGGATAATGGAAATATGAAGATATTATGTGCAAATGCGGAGTGATGCAAAGGAGAATTCCAGTGTGTCTATATTTGTATGATATCATTTTTCTTTGTTTAATACCATTAGTTGTTTATTTTCATATAGTCTTATTATCACAATGTCTACTAGTAAATTACTGTAATATATATTTGCGCAATTGATTATCTAAGTAAGACAAAGATATTCAATGAATTTCATTTTCACCAGATATTATTAATGAGGACCGGAGGAAAGTTATTTAGTGTTATGAATATATAGATGATTATATATCTCAATAGTAAGTACTCACATTTTCATGTACCTCTTTTACAATAGGTAACTTGATATACAGTAAATTGCACTATGTACTTCAAATTCAGTGACACATCTATTCAAGTATAATAATAACGAAGATTGATTTTGACCTTTACTACATGAAAACTCTGCTACCTGAAAACTATACTGTTTTTATATAATAAATACATGATATTAATATATAAGTATGCTCATTCAACAGATCTTTCGATCACTTTGAAATACGCTGATAACATTTAACTGTTATTAGTCCCATTTCGCTAGTGCATCGTTGCGCACCGCCCCAAATACAAGTACATACTATACTGATATATGGATACGGTAAAGACACACACACACACATCGCACACACACAACACCACACTACACACACACACACACACACACACACACACACACACACAACACCACACACAAGATATATATATATATATATATAATATATATATAATATTATCTTATATATAATAGATATATATATATATATATATATATTATTGGATATATAGATATATATGTATATATCTTATATATATTGTATACATAATATATCTATCTATCTGCCTATACATTCCATCTATCTAGTTTATTATATAAATATATTATTATATCGATACTATCTAATTCTATCTATCTTGTCTATCTATCAGATATGCTTATTTATGTATGTGTAACATCACACACACAGTACACACATACACACTATATATGTGTGTGTGATGTGTGTGTGTGTGTACACTGCATAGATAAAATAGATATAATAATATGAATATATATACATAGAGTACATAATACGGTACTATTATATATATTATTAATGATAGAATATAATACATTATGTATATATATATATGTCTATATATAGATATATATATAGATATATATATCCATCAATATATAATTAATATATATAATAATAATTATATATATATATAATATATAATTATATATATATATGCTATATATATATAATATATATATTATATGTATTTATCTATATTATATCTATATACTATATAAGTATATTAACTACCTGATATCATATCTTCACGATACTGATTTTAATATATGATAGATCATATATATATATAAATTATATTTTAATTATATAAATATATATATATATATTAATATCTAGGTTATGATCACTAGTAAAAAATAAAGAATAAATAGATTATACATAATCAAAGGGTGATAATTGTTTCATAATGCTCCTATACAATCATCATGGGGATAGGTATGAGTAAAATTAATAATAATAATGTGATGTGAAATATAATAATAGCGTTAGTAAATATAGTAATCCTAATATATATAATATAAAACTGAAGTTTATAATAGTTATGAATATACGTAATTAATCAATAATATGAATCACTACTCCTCCTACCTCAACCAAGCATCATACTTTTATGTATTCCAGATAACATGATTACCTGCATGCAAGATCATCTAGTTTTCATATTATCAGCCATATCCACACAAGTAATGACTATACAGTAGTCTACGCTTCCTTGTAGGCTTAGACATCGACAGTACTAAATTTACAAGTAACTCATGTTTATCAGCTAAATAATAATAGGATCGCTAGATTTTCACTACCAGATGC
This sequence comes from Penaeus monodon, assembly GCF_015228065.2. Lineage (NCBI taxonomy): Eukaryota > Metazoa > Arthropoda > Malacostraca > Decapoda > Penaeidae > Penaeus > Penaeus monodon. The sequence goes on from NW_023638693.1 coordinate 39,071, forward strand.
ATACGTAGGTATCCGTCATAATGGGTATAATGTGTATATTATATTATGATGTGCTGTTAAGTAGTATGTCTAGTGATGTTCTGTGTGTAGTGCTGTACGTGTCGATCGTGTGATTTGTGTGTGTGTGCGCACGTGTGTCTTTGTTTTTGTTTGTGTATTTATTTGTGCTCGGTATGTATAAATATATATGTACAACACAAGCACACATCACATCACACAACACACACACACACACCACACACCAAAACCACACACACACACACCACACACACGACACACACACACACACAGCACACACATCGAAGCACACACACCTACACCTGACGTGTGTGTAGTGTATATCATTATATTATAACATATATTAGCGGTATATATATATAGATAGATAGATAACCACACACACACAGAAAACACCCAAAACACACACACCAAACACACATCACACACACACACACACAAACACACACAAACACACACACACCCACACACACATATATATATAATAGTTGATATATATATATATATATATCAGTATATATAATACTATATATATATTATATATATAATATATATTATACATAAACACACAACATACACACGGCCACACCACACACACAAGCATATATATTATTATCTATTATTATTATAAGTATATTCATTATAATATTATATATATAATATATATATATCCATGTATTATATATATATATATATATATATAAATATATATATATATATAGATATATATTATATATACACTATACCCATATTTAATATGTGTGTGTGTCTATAAAAAAACATAGATGGTATATATGTATATAATACATATTATATATTCATATATATGTGTGTGTGTGTATTTATGTATATACTACACTATATATATACATATACATTCATATATTCATATATATATATATATATATATATATATTTTAATATATTCTAGTATATAATATATATAGTATATATATGCTTATTATTATATTATATATATATTATATATATGATATTATATCTATAACATTCATTATCATATTATATATATGTATATATATATATATATATACTATATATATATATTATTATATATATATTATCATATATAATATATAAGTGTGTTTGCTGTTGTGTCTTGTGTGTGTTGTTGTTGTCTGTTTGGGATTGTCGTGTTGTTGTTTTCAAGTTATAGATATCGATATATATAGATAAATATATATATATATACATAGAGTATATATAATATATATATATTCAGTTACTCTGATATTTTGCTTGATAATAACATATATATTATATATATATATAGATATATATATATATATATTTATAATATACTTATACATACATACATAAATATTATATAGAATATATAATAATGATATATATATCATATATATAATATAAGAAGATATATATATTATATATAGATAGATATATAGGGGCTGGTGGTGGTGTTTATGTGTCGCATTTATATGGATTATACGATATACGATATGAAGAAGATATGACAACTATCCGAGTAGTAATAGTGTTTGATTATAGGTATGCTAGAATGAATGAAAGTTAGAGTATAGAATCTATTAGAGATAATATGAGATATTATAGAGATAAGTACTATTTGATATTATATATATACCCCCCCTATATAATAGCGATATATATATATAGGGAGAGATGAAATGATATTAGTATTATAGGTATATATATATATATATAATATATGGTATATATATACGGGATTATATATCCATCCATCCAGGGTACGAGACTGGAACATCCCGCCTTGACTTCACACTATCTAGTAATATATTATACGATATTATATCGAGATGTGCTATCCTTTTCTATTATTATTCTATATGTCGGATTATTCCATTTAATACTCGGTTTTTTGCACGACACACACCACACACACACACACACACAATCTTATTACATACATATTATATAATATAGCACTATATTAGATATAAACTATACTATAATATATATATATTATATATACTATACACTCATAGCAATATGTCTATGCCAGTTATCATCTATATATATATATAGATATATCATATATATATATATATTACCATACTATATATATTAATATATATATATATAATATATAGATATATATATATATATTTATATATATATAATTATGAATGTATTATGTACTGTTATATATATGTAGATATATACATAAATACAACACACAACACATATCTATGGAATATATATTATGGTATATCCCATATACATAGAACAGATATGTGGGTTAATAGACACACAAACATAGATAAAATATGTGATATGATATAGATATATAGTAGATATGTAGATATTTAGATATACTATATATGATATATAGTAGATAGAGGATGAACAGGATATATATAGAGATAAGATTAGAGTAGATATATATAGTCAGATATATGAGATATATATAGATATGATCTGTGGGTGGGTGGGGGGGCGGGGGTATGGGGGGGGGTAGGGTAGGATAGAGAGATATATAGATACTCTATGGTAGATGAGAGAGTATATGATAGATATAGAGATAGATATATATAGATTAGGTGTGGGGTGTTGTGGGGGTGGGTGGTGGGGCCTTTGGGGTCGGGTGTGTAGGGTTTGACTATGTTCGTGTGGGGTGGGGGGTGTGTGGGTGTGTGTGTGTGGGGGTGGTTCTGGGGGTGGTGACTCGTTGTTGTGTGTTTATCTAGCTATCTTAGTTATTACACTTAATATATGTATATAATATATATATAGATATCTATATATATATATATATAGATATGATAGAGTTATATGATACATATATAGGTTTATATATATATATATAGATATATACTATGATATATAGATAATATATATAGATATATGCATATATATATATATATATATGAATATAGAGTTTATAGATATATATTATAGAGAGAGTAAGATATATATATATAGAAGATCTAGTTATTATGAGATACATACTATATATAGAGATAGGATTAGTGATATAATATAAGAGAGAGATAGAGAGATATATAGAGAGATAGATAGGAGGGTGGGGTAGAATATATACATTATATATATATTAGATATATATATATATATAGATATTATTATTATAGATAATATTATATAACATATACATATTTATTTTTTTTTTCTTTTGCCAATATTCATATACAGGTTATATGATGCATAGTTCACGATCATAATCATATTACTGTATACCGAGATATTATAGATAGTGTATAGATACGAGATAGAGAAATATAAATATATATCATATTTATTATAGATAATACATACATAGATATATATAACATATATATATATATATATATAGAATATAAGTATATAGATATATATATATAAAATATAGATATATATCGATATAGATATATTATATTATATATATTTTATAATATAC
>NW_023638694.1:0-12763 GCF_015228065.2 Penaeus monodon
ATATAAGCAGGTTTCTGCAATAAATGCCTTTGCAATATTTGGAAAATGTCACCATTTATTTAAAACCTAAAATTATGAAATCCTTTTATTTAATTTAATATTCCGTAGTATTTTAAAAATTATTGAATTTTATTGATATTATTTTGTAATAAATAAGGGGTGTACAAGAAAAAAAACTTTTTTCCCCTTTTTTTAAATTAAAAAAATAAAAAAATTTTCCCTAAATAATGAGGCCCTGTTGGGGATTTTTTGGGGTAATTTAACCCCCCAGTTTTTTTTTTTTTTTTTTTTTTTTTTTTTTTTGGGGGAAAAAAAGGGCAGACTTTGGATCTGTCCTGAACTGCCATAGGATCCAGGACCAATCTTCCCTATTCATTATCTCCCAAACCCTGCCTTTTGCCCCTCACGGAGACCCAGGGGGGTGAATTATATTTTTTACCCACTCCGGTTTACTTTGGCCAAAATGATTTAATACCTTTATTAAAAGTTTTATTAAAGCTTGCTCTCTGTCATTTTTTTTTTTCCATTTCCTAAACCCTTTGCTTTCCTTTTGACACTACCCCCCCCCAATCCTTCCCCTTGTTGTCGTGGGGGGGCTTAGGAGGCGGGACGGGGGACCCAATGAGGGGGAAACCCCCCACCTTGGGGACCACCCTACTAACTAATTTTGCAGGGTCTTTTTTTCCTTCCCACCTTTCGTTTCTGTCCCTTACCAAACCCTTCTCTACCACCTCCTAAGGTGTGAGAGCCGTGCTGAAAGGAGAAAGGCTGACTTTGTCCCAGCCCTAACGGCTGGGGAGCCTGGGCACGGTATTCCCCCTGATTTAGTTATCTCCCTTACCCCTAAAAGGGGACCCTGAGGGGTGGACTTTTTTTTTCCCCCAAACATAATCCAGGTTTTCCCAGGGCCCAGAAATTTTAAAACTTACCCCCCACTATTAGGGGCAATGGGGGCTTGCCCCTTTACAAATACCCCCCATAAAAACCCACCCGATTCCCTACCCCAGGCTCTCCTTTGACCCGGCCCCAAACACTGCAATAACCCCCTCATCAATCCCACTAGTACAGTACCAACAATAACCCCTTTAAGGACTTTTTCCACTCTCCCACGCTCAATTTCAACCCTCTCCCCCCACAATTTCCCAACATCAACCCCCCCCTCCCCCTTTTAATCCCTTCAGCCTTTTTCCCCCACCCCCCAAAACACTCCTCCCTCAACACTACTCCCCTCTTCGTCACCCCCCCGCCTTCGCCCACCCCTATCTCTACAAAAATTTTTTGAATACCCTCTTCAGCGACCCAAAATGGGATATTTTTCGTGTCCCTCCCACAGCTCCCTACTCTGAAACCCCCTTTTTTCCCAACAATGTCTCCAAAAAAAGTAAAAAGTCTTTTTCCCGTAGCCACCCCCCGCTCCCGTTTTGTCACAGAACACCAAAAAACCAAGCTAAAGCAAAAACAAAAACAAACAGACCTATAGGTACCCCACCTTTGCAAAACCCCCATCCAACCCCTCAATATTGCACCGGAAAGTTTCAATCTCCCCAAAAATTCCCCAACTATGAAAAGTTGGTTTCGTTTGTGGGAAGATCTTTTTTCCCTGTCTCCCAGACTATGATGCAACTCTGCAGTGCTACCCTTCCCCCGGGGTTCTCGAAGAAACCTACTACATAGCCAAAACCTTTCCCGGGACATGACCTTCCCTTTAACGTCTACATAGGGGAGACCCCCCCGTTCTCTCACCTCCTCCACGTCATGCCAAACTTTTGGCGTCTGGACACCCAGCCAACATTCCCCGTTCCACGCCAGTCCCCACTATGTCCCAACGGGCCTACCCGATCTAACGCCCTGCACAACACCAATGTGAACTGTGGGGGCCCCCCTAATTTTTTTTATGGGGGCTGCCCCACCAAAAAAATTTGAGTCTGGGTAGCAACTCTCAGATTCTAACTTGGACTCACACTTCGTGAAGCCAACAGAAGCACGTCGACGTGTTTTTCTTTACTCCTTACCCAGTAATACGCCCTCTACCATTCTCCTAAACCACCCCCCTACTCTAACCCCCCTCTTCTCCCTCCACTTCCCAGTCAACTCTTTTGCCATCCAAAATCCAGACACCCCAATCTCTACTACGAACTTCAATCCCCACTAAAACCCCCAACCCTTCCCCTTCCCTCCTCCACAACCGTAACAGCGAAAAAAACTTCCACCCCCCCCCCCTACCCCCAAAATCACCTCCACTTTCCTTTCTCTTATTTTGAGACCCCAGTCTTCTTTTCCCCCCCTCACAAAATCCTTTATCCCCAAAACCCCCCAACCCAAAACTCCTCAGAAGAAACCATAAAAATATTCAAGATTACCTCATGAAACTCACTCAACCTCCAAAAAAAACCCCTGCCCCTTTCCCAAACCACCAATAACTGCTGATATCCATCCTCCTCCTACGATACCCCCCCCTAACCCAATCCTCCTACCCCCCCCCAAACACCGGGGGTTTCCGTCCCACAGACCTGACTTCGTCAACCTTTCCTCTTATAATCCATCTATTGTATCCCTTCAAAGACCTTTTCTTACACCCCAATACCAATCCCCAAATCTTTTGTCTCTTCCCCACTTCCCTTTATGTCTCACCCATACTTATAAATCAACAACCCTTAGTCCACCTCCCTTTAAAACCAACCCCTTGAAACTTTTATCCGTATCTTCTTCATTTTGGTCACATGATTTCATCTTTTTTTTCCCCCCTTCCCCCCTATTGATTTTTGTTGCTTTTAAAAATCAAATTTCCCCCAAACTTCAACCCCTTTCCTCTATTGGGGTGTTTTAACCCCGCCACCCCTTTTGGGGGGTATTCTACACAAACCCCGGGGCCGATCCTAGAGCGCTTTCTCTCCACCGACCTTACTATTCAAAAATTCAGATCCCCCCACCCCTTTGTACACGCACGCACTTTTTATGCTTGACCTCTCCTATCCCCCTTCTTTTTCATTTGATTTCCACTGGTCAGTTTTAGACCCTTTCCCTATAGTGACCACTTTCCAGTTCTTTTTTACTTCTACGTACCCTCCTAACTCCCCCGCTGGTCTTTGATAAGCCACTGGCATACTTTCCTTCCCTCTGCTATTCATCCCCCTCATCCCCCCTCACCTCCATTTCAGAAATGTAAGTATTCAAATACAATCTTAAAAGCTCATACAGCTATCCCTCGAACCTCAAGACCATATACCCCAAATGTGTTCCTGGGGGAATTTCTGATTGCACTAAAGCACTTCGCTAAAACGTGCAGCCTGGAACAGTTACCGCTCAAGAAGGTACTCCAATAAACTATCACCCCTTATCTCTTTAAAAGAGCATCTCCTATCTCCTCGACAATCCAAAATAGTAAACAAATAGCGGGCGAAATTATGTTTCATCTTACCCCTCTCATCATCCTCAAATGTTTGGCCCGATTCATAACTATCGGAAAACATCCCCCCCACCTGCCCCTGTCCTCCATATTCGAATACCCTCATTTTTTATCCTCTCCAAGTCGCAAATAAACGGGGTGATTATTTCACCGGTCATAGTGGTTCCACCTTTCTCCACACTTCTCTTCTATTAAGACCACCAAAAACGTCCCCCTTTATTTTCCCCCATCCCGATGAGTCCTTAAATGCCCATTTTCTTCCTCTGAACTCATTATGCCCTACAATCGTGCCTAACATCTAAAGGCCCTGAGGTATTCCCCAAACTCCGTATCTCCGGCAACCCCCTCTTCCCCTTACCCTTTCCTATTAAAAATTTAAAACCCAATAGGGCATCAGGAATTTCCCTTCTAATTGGCGAAATTTTTATCCTTCCCTTTCCTGAACCCAATAACGGTATTTTCCCTCAAGACTACCCCCATCGACTAACTGCTCTTGTGCAAACTATTGAGCAAAGGGTAAACTTCCGTTTAATGTGGTATCTTGAATCTCAAAATCTTCTCTCTCCTTCCCATTGGGTTTTTTTCCCGTCCCAGAAGCACGCTGACCCCCTTGCTCTTTTTGAGACATATATTACATCTCATTTGCACGCCATAAATCCGTACTATATTTTTTTTTTTTTCTAAAAAAGCATATATACACAGGCGGTCTATATTCTCCCACTGTCCTCTCTAGGCATCGTGGAAAAATGGTGTCTTCATAAATCCTTCCTCTCCCCAAAGCACTTTCCGGTCAAAACGCCTCTGCCACTCATCTTTTTTTCCCCAATCGAAGGGGTCCCCCAACGTGTGCTCATACCCTTTTTTCCTCTTTTTTTAAAGATATTGCCATTTTACCACCGGACCCGTCACACTATATGTTTTATGTTTCCCTCTATGCCTTGACACATCCATACCAAACTCTACCAATTTTTTTAATCTTTCCCCTCTATCGTATCTTCCTGGGCCCAAAACCCGGCTTCCGCTTTTTTACCCCTAAATCTTTCTCCCCTTTTTTTCTGCTCGCGGGGAGGGGGCCCCCAACCCCCCTTTTTTATGGCCCCCACTCCAAAGCCCGTTCCACTGGCAAATCCCAGGTGTCATTTTTGACTCCAAAAGTCCCCGGTGAGACCCTATTCTACACTTAAAGAAAAAAATCTCCCCGTCTTTGAATCTTAAAAACTCTATCCCCTATATCATGGGGCTCAGATCGCAAACTCTCCTTTCTTCATGTTACTTTGATCCTCTCCACTCTTGATTAGGATCCCTATCTACTCCTCTCCTCAAATTCTCTCCTTTCCCATCTTGATACAAACCACCTGTGGTCTTCGCTTTGCACTACCCTTTCGCTCCTCCCCATTGAGAGCCTGTACACTGAATCAGGGATAAACCCTCTCTATCTCGACGTCGGCCCTTCCTCTCTCCGATGCTATTTCGTTCCCCATTTTTTCCCCACTAAACTAACTATCCCAAACCCCCACTTCTTACCCTTTGCTTCTTTCCACGATTTACCTACTCCTTTCTCCACTCACATGGATACCCTCCTCTCCCATTCCCTTTCCCCCCCCCCAAAACCCCTCCTGTTTCTCTGTCCATTCCTCCCCCCATGGCTTTAAAATCACCCCCCTTTTGCTCCTGTTTTCCCCCACCCACCAAATCAATATCCCTCCACTGTCCTTCTCACCATTTCCTTGCCATGTCTCCACTCATTCCTCAGTATTCACGTATATCCCATGGTCTAATCCACCTCCGGTTGCGGTTTTTGCAGTAATCTTCCCACTCGTATTTTCAAAAACCCCTTCCCCTGAATCCAGTCCCCTTTCTACAGAAATGTATGCACTCCTTTTTTCTCTAAAACAAAAACTCACCTCCTCTTTCCCCTTTTTCAATTTTTACTGACTCCCGTAAATCTTAACTCTCATAAAGTCACACACCCAAAAACCCCCTGTTTTAAGACCCGAAATGGTTTTTTCTACCTATCCAAACGCCATTAAACAAACAAATTTTTTGGGTGGTGCCCAGCCATGTTTTGGGAAACCCCGGGAATGAAAAGGCAGTACACTACCCCCGCCTCTATGTCCACATCTACCAAAACCCCGCTTCCACGTATCCCAGCCACGGTTTTTACCCACACTTTAAGACCTTTTTGTATAATCGTGGCATCTTTTTTGGTCAAGCCCCCGCCTAATAAATTACATTCTGTAAAAATACAAATTTCCCCCTGGTCGCTCCTTTCATCGGAAAAGACGTTGGGGGAACGCTCTTCCCCGACTACGTTTGGCCACCCTCTAACCACTCCCACTGAGTCACAATCTGATCCCCCCTTAGTTTCCCTTTTAATGTTCCCCTTTCAAACCCACACATCCCATTGTCGTGCCCATGTTTTTTTAAAACACCCCCTACCTTGCTTTTTCCCCACCTATCCTCCCCTTTACCTCTCCCCAACCATCAACTCCCTTTCAAAACCCCCACTTTCTGCTTTAAACCCCATTTTCTTTCCTCAACGCATACATATCCTTCATCTAATCTAACCCTTACCACCCCACCCTAACCCTTCCACTCACCAAATTTCCCTTTTCCCCTTAGACAAATAATCATAACTCAACCACCCTTCCCCCAACATTAACTTAGTGCACTGACCTTTGATGTCTACACATTTCTCTTGCTTTTAACCATTAACCATTAACCCTTTGTCACTACTATGAACACTGCTATTACATCCCCCCCACCTGTTGTCAGCTTTTCCCCTTCCATGTCACTTACCCAGGTCATTACCTAATCTCCAAAAACATTCCTTCCTCCTCCCAAAATCATCCCCTCCACTCATCCTCTATTTTTTTTCTTGTCAACCAATTCCCCTATTATTACTCTTTCTTCTCTACTGTCCTCCTTGCATACTACCTCACTCCACACCCTTCCCCCGTTCCTCCCTCCTTGTCCTTCACTACTTTCACATCTTATTTATACCCAGGGAAATGGGGGTCGATTTTTTTGGGGGCTCCCTACCCCCTAGTTATCTTGACAAAATCTCCTTTCCAACAATGTCTCCCAAAAAAAAATGCAAATTTCCTTCTGCGCCCTTTTTTATCATTCACGTCATCACAGTTACATTCTGATCCCAAGCTTGTACTTATCTACCCTGCTGACCTCACTTGCAAAAACTATTCTTCCCGCCTTACTTCTTTCCCTTTAAAACGTACCAAACGGTTCCTTCTCCCGGGTGTTGCCCTTCAATGCCAAGGGTTGATCAACTGAAAACGACCTGCTTCCTGCCTCCTGTCTATGTGAAGTATCGCGCAGAGCTAAAACTATTCCTCCCAAAGTCCACCATATTGCCATGATTATCTCCATAGACCTGACCTCCCCAGGAATTTAAGTTGGTGGAGAGTCCTGCCCATCCTCCTGCAATATGTTGCATTTTCCCCCCCTGCCATTATTGTTATCCACAGCCCGCTGCTATTTTTTTTAATGTGGGCCAACTTGGGGATTTTAACTGCCCACACAATCATGCACGTTCCGTAGTGGTGACTCCCTAAAATATTTTGTAAAGGGGTTCCTACCTGCAAGTTTGAGGGTGAGGTAGCTCCTCAGTTGAAACTTTCCCGCGGGAAACATGCTGATGAGGGTTTTTCTCTTGCCCTTACTCCAGTGCTGCCTTTGTTCTGCCCTTTTTCCTTTCCCTCTTCCCCCCCATAATCTCTGATCCATTCCCTCTTTACTCAGTGACTGCCTCCAATCCTCCTACTAATTTCCCCTATGCCTTCCTCCCACTACCCCCCCACACACACTACCCTCCCACCTTATCTGCACCCGACCCCCTTTTTTCTTTCCCTTATGGGTACATGTAAAATCCCTTTTGTCACAAATGACGTTCCCCCGGATTTCCCACCTTTTCCCGCATTCCTCCTATATGAAGAAAGGTAGAATGGGGTGAAATCTTCACATACCAAGATATTTTTCTCATTTAACCTTTTCTACATTTGCAACATGACAACGTTATTCCTGAAACTGCTCTTTAATCTATTTTCCCTTAAACCCCCTTTTCCCTTTGTTTAAACCCTATCTTTCCCCCAAGACTCCTTGTAGAAATTTCCTTTTTTTTTTTGATAACTTTTCCTTTTTCAAATGCATACTTTCCTCCATTTGATCTAAATGTCCGTTTGGGAATCCCACCCTAACCATTTACTCCTCTCATTACCCTCATTCCCCTTTACCCTTTTCAGCATATATCCTAAACAGCCCACAAGTTTTTTTATTGTAGGAATTTTAAAATCAACTCCCTTTTTGCAAACACCTTCCTTTTGTATATTGACCATTGAGTCAAGAATTTTTCCTTTTTTGTAATATTAAATTAACCTTTTCCAAAGGAAATTTTCCGTATAAAGCTTTTATGATCCCGCCCCAGCAAAACTCCTGCAAAGGGTTTTAATCTAAACTGTCTCTAGAAAAGGGGAATTTTCAGGCAAACCCCGCAACTCTTGTTCCGAAGCCCAGTGGGGGAGGAAACCAAAAGTGGGTAGTTGTGAAAAATCCTGCCTGGGAATTTGCTTGAACATTGGGGCCCGTCAAAGTTACTTGATGTTGAGCTTTCCCGCTCCCGCTTGGTGAGTTTTTATGAGAAACATCATTCATGTGAAGTTTATTAGACACAGCTGTGGAAATCCTGAAATTATGTATACAGGTATTCTTGCTATACAATCATCAATTATCCTGTACACTTGGTTGTACTGACTGATGATCATATAATCAGTATTGCAAAATTGGAAAGTATATTCATGAAGAATATATTGTCTCCATACATTGAAGGAAATCATATATTCTTCCAAGTCATAATGTGTTTATGCTTATTCTACAGTCTATGATTCTGTAACAGTATAAATGATGGCCTTTAAGCATAGTGAAGGCAAGTCTACTAGTACCTATTGCTTAGGGAAAAAGCCCCTTTTTATCAGAGTGTTCTCTAATTTATTTGTTTCTAACCATTTTCTTTCCTCTAAGTTCTTTCATTTTGTTTTGTTCAGTTACTAAAAATGAGTGCTCTTGAGTCGGTAGGGTGGTGGGCTCACCTCTTTAATAATTCTTTTTCATTTTTGATGAGTAACAAACATCTAGATTAAAACCCCAATGCAGCTATATACATATAATCAATCGGCTAATTATGAGAGATATAACCTTACCTACAAAAAGTGTACTACACTAAACAAAAAAGTTACAGGATACCAAAAAACTACAGAAGCAATCTGTAAGGGGGAACAAATAGTTCATTCTGACAAATGTAATTAAAGGTATAAATGGGGATGAATAACTTTGCAATGCAAGAGATGCATCATGTGATTTTTTTCCTATGTCTAGAATAAATGTAAGGGCATAATTTTTAAACCCAAACTTGTATGTTCTTTTGATTCACCAATACCTAAAAACCATGATTATTATTTTTTAAAAAGATAAAACTAAAAGGGGTTTTGGATTTGATTTTCCCAATTTTTTAACTGACACTTCTGGGACGTTGAAAATTCTTTTTAACAGAACAACCCAATTTTTTTTATTCTTACCATTACCAGAACAGGCTCAAATTTTAAAAAAAAAAGGACACAAACCCTCAAAAAATCTAATCTAAAATATGAAAAAAAAATGGTTAAAAAAGGGGTAGACAGAGTGAATATTATTGAAATTAAGGTTTTATGCCATCGCAAAAAAAGACATGTAATCGTGATGCGAAATTATAGAAAGAAAAAGGGAAACAAAGAAAGTGGGAGGGAAAAAACCAGGGGGGAGGGAGTGGAAAAGTACACAATACCGGCAGTAACAGGTCCAAAACTCCCTCTCTTCCCTCCCTTCTACCCCACCCCCCTCCATAGAAAACCACAGTGATGTGCTTCACAAAAAGATACCACCACGGGCTCCCAAAGAAGGTACTTTCTTTTTTTCTAGATATTCTTTTGCAAAAGGGCGGGCTTTTTCGGGGTTTTAAAAGGGGAACTGCTACATTGAGTCTTAAACACTGGCGTAAAAGGCATGGAAAAAGAACCAAAATCCTATGAAACTTTTGATATTGCAGTTCAAAAAAATGACTAAAACAAAATTTTATATCTTAATGACAAAAATTACAAATTCTGTATATTAGTGAAATATCTTAAAGTCTCATCCTAATTGAAAATAACCTTCAATAATCGGAAAGAATAAAAAATCAACATTTGGGCATTTATTTGCTTTAGACAGTAAAAATGTACCCCAAATTTGATTACTAAAATCCCCCTTAAAATCTTGTAAAATCTCGACTTCTAACATAATACCCTTTCTACCTCGTTTTTCACCCTTTACCTTTTTTCACAGTTTAAAGAGGGTGACAAAAACCCAAAATTTTCATTAAGATTTATTACAATTGCCTAAATAGGAAAAATATGTAACATAGGCGATTTCGAAAACACATTCCCGGGAAAAAATATACATCGTTATAAATAAACCTAAAAAGATAAATGTTAAATTAAAAAAGCCTTTTATACACAAATATTGTATATATATATCATATATATATACAATATATTATTATATATTTTTATATATATAATATATACATATATATAATAATATATTCATTATATATATACATTATATATTTTACTATATAATCATTATTATATACATATATATAACATTATATATACATTATATATACATATAATAAATTTAAAATATACATTTTTAAAATATTATATCGTATATAATAAAAATTATATATATTATATATATTATATATAAAATATATAAAATTATATATTTTATATATTATTATTATATGTTATTTTAAATGTTATATATTGTATATATTTTAGTATTTATATGTTATTATATGTTTTATATTGTATTATATATATATATATATATGTATCTATATATATATTGTTAATATATGTATATTAATGTATATATATATTGTATTTTATTTATTTAAAAAATTTTTTTATATTGTTTTATTTTTATGTATATATATTATGTTATAATTTTTTATAATAAATTTTTAAATATTTATTAAAATTGGGTTTTTTTTTATTTATTTTAATTTTTTATATAAAATGTATATATATATATGTATATTATATGTATATTAATGTATATAGTTTATATATGTATATATTTTTATATTATTATATATTAGTATATATGGTTATATATGTATTATTTGTAAAAAATATTTTTTTTTTGTATAATATATTATTTATATATATTTGGTTAAAATTTTGGTAAAATTTTATATATATATAATATTATTATATATATTTATTTTTATATATATTTATTATATATTTATTTTTTATATTTATTTTTTAATATTATATATATAAAATTACATTATTTGTGTAAAAAAAGGCTTTTTTAAATTTTAACATTATTCTTATTATGTTTATCTTAAAACTGATTTTTTTTTTTCCACGGAATGTGTTCTTATCGCCTATTTTACTGTTTTCCCATTTAGGCATAATGTAATAAACTTAAAATGAAAATATTGGGGTTTTTTCATCCTCTTTAAACCTGTGAAAAAGGGGAAAGGTGAAAAACGGGGAGAAAGGGTATTACGTTAGAAGTCGAGATTTTTTCATAGATTTAAAGGGGGTTTTTTAGTAATCAATTGGAGTACTTTTCACTGTCTAATGCAAATAAATGCCCATAAAGTTATTTTTCATTCTTCCTGATTTTCTAAGGTTTTTTTTAAATTTGGATAATGACTTTAATGAATACACTAAATTTCAGAATTAGTAAATTTTTGTCATTTAGATATAACTTTTGTTTATCCCTTTTTAGAACTGCAATACAAAAGATTACATAGCTGATTTCTGGTTCTTGTTCCATGCCTTTCATTTGCCCAGTGTTGAAGACTCAACTGTAGCATGTTCCCTTTCAATCCCAGAAAAAGCCAGCTCCTTATGCAATCAGCATATATCATAGAAAACAAAGAATATGTACCTTTCTTGGCAGCCAGTGGTGAGTATCTTTATGTGAATGCACATCACTGTGGTTATCTATGGAGGGGATGGAGTAGAAGGGAGGGAAGAGAGGGAGTTTAGGACCTGTCTACTGCCTGGTATTCGTGTACTTACCACTCCCTCCCTCCTGGTTCTTCCTCTCTCCACTCTTCTTTGTTCCCTTATCTCTTCTCTATATATTTCTGCATCACTGATATACATGTCATTTTTGTGCATGATGGCATAAATAGCCTTACATTTCAATATAATTATTCACTCTGTCTACCTTGTTATTAACCATTTTTTTCTCATATTGTAGATTAGATTTTTTTGTAGGCTTCTGTGTCCTTTTTTGAAAATTCGATGCCTGTGTCTGGTAAGTGGTAAGAATAAAAAATATTGGGTTTGTTTCTGTAAAATGAACTTTGCAACAGTTCCAGAAGTGTCAGTTTTAAAAATTTGGGGAAAATCAAATCCTAAACCCTTTGCATGTTTTATTCTTTAAAACATAATAATCATTGGTTTTATAGGTATTGGTGAATCAAAAGAACATACAAGTTTGTGTACAAATTCATGCCATTACATTCATTCTAGATCATAGGAAAAAATCACATGTAGTTGCATCTCTTGCATTGCAAAGTTATTCATCCCCATTTATACCTTTAATTACATTTGTCAGAATGAACTATTTGTTCCCCCTTACAGATTGCTTCTGTAGTTTTTTGGTATCCTGTAACTTTTTTGTTTAGTGTAGTACACTTTTGTAGGTAAGGTTATATCTCTCATAAATTAGCCGATTGATTATATGTAATATAGCTGCATTGGGGGTTTTAAACTAGATGTTGTTACTCATCAAAAATGAAAAAAAATTATTAAAGAGGTGAGCCCCCCACCCTACCGACTCAAGAGCACTCATTTTAGTAACTGAACAAACAAATGAAAGAACTTAGAGGAAAGAAAAAATGGTTTTGAAACAATAAAATTTGAGAACACTCCTGATAAAAAGGGGCTTTTCCTAAGCAAAAGGTACTAGTAGACTTGCCTTCACTATGCTTAAAGGCATCATTTATACTGTTACAGATCATAGACTGTAGAATAAACATAAACACATTATGACTTGGAAGAATATATGATTTCCTTCAAAGTATGGAGACAATATATTCTTCATGAATATACTTTCCATTTTGCATACTGATTTATATCATCATCAGTACAACCGGTACAGATAAGTTTGAAATTTTGAGAATTGATTTGTGTAATTATGATTGTATAGCAAAATACTGTAACATAATTTCAGGGTTCCTCACTGTGTCCTAAAACTTCCACAAAGAACCTGATTGGTTTCTCCCTAACTCACCAG
>NW_023638695.1:0-7500 GCF_015228065.2 Penaeus monodon
GAAAGAGAAAGAAGACCCCAAACAAACGGACAGCCCTAAAAAAACCCAGATAGACAGATAGGCAAAAACAGGGAAAGGGAGAGAGAGAGAACTAGAAACAAATCAATTAAAGACGTACTCACAAACAGATTTTAAAAATGTATCCCAATCACTTCAGCATTTAAGGAGAAACGCGAGAATATGAAAGCGATGATTTTTTGCATTTCATTACGTTCATTAGCCTTTTCTTTACTAACACACGCAGACCTTTACTTCCGT
The DNA here is from genome assembly GCF_015228065.2 of Penaeus monodon. Classification (NCBI taxonomy): domain Eukaryota; kingdom Metazoa; phylum Arthropoda; class Malacostraca; order Decapoda; family Penaeidae; genus Penaeus; species Penaeus monodon. Next base: position 259 of record NW_023638695.1, read on the forward strand.
AAAGTGATTAATTGTTTCTGTATTCTAAAGTGGATCTTGTGATAATATAGCAATTGTAGGGATAAGAAATAATGAATGATGATAATGATAATAATAAAAAACAAGAATAATATTAACAGTTAATATATATTATATATATATATATATATATATATATATATATATATATATATATATATATATATATATATATATATATACATACATATATATATATATATATATATATATATGTGTGTGTGTGTGTGTGGTGTGTGTGTGTGTGTGTGTGTGTGTGTGTGTGTTTTAAAAAAAAAAAATAAATAAAAATAAAAAAATCAGTGCAAGTGCACACACCAATCGCCGCATGCGATTGCGTGAGTGCATTCATGCACACACGCATCGCCCGCGCGCATATGTGAGCACGCGTGCTGATTTAAATAATTTTAGGTAAATCGAATCTAGATACGATGAAGTTCCTTGGGCAAGGAACTTCACCTCGATTGCCTACCTAAGCCACTGGGTGGCCAAGCCAGCCCAAGTCAGTGCTGGTCCCAAGCCCGGAGAAGTAGAGAGAATGATTACCTAAAAGGTAACACCGGCACTCTCCGTGGAAAGGAACTGGGGACCCTACCACGTACTCACTCCAAGAGCATCACAACATGAAAACTACAATTGAGAATCATGCTGTGACCACGGCGGCTCAAACATGAACCTACCGTTAAAAGAAGAAATATATATATATATATATATATATATATATATATATATATATATATATATTTTATATATAATATATAAAATTTTATATATATATATATATAGAGGCCGCGGTGGCCGAATGGTTTAGAGCGTCGGATAAAGACGGCACGACGGCAATCTGATTTCCCGGGGGGTTTCCCGAGTCACCGACCGCCGCTTTTGTTTCCCTTAGGAAAGGAATTAACCTGGGATTGCCTGCCTGGGCCACTGGGGACCAAGTCACCCCAAATCCAGTCCCGGGAAAATTAGAGATGGGACTGGGAAAAAAAAAAAAAAAAAAAAAAAAAAAAAAAAAGGGCGGAAGGAAAATGGCAAACCACCCTAAAATTGCCAAAAAATTTCAGGGAAAAGGCCCCATGCCCGTCAAGGCCGCGGTGGCCGAAGGGTTTTTAAAGCGCCCGGACTCCGGGACTGTCACGACGGCAATCTGATTTCGGGGGTTTGGGAGTCCCCGACCGCCGGTTTTTTGGGAAAAGGGAAATTCACCTCGATCCTCCCCTACCCAAACTGGGGGGCCAAAGCCAGCTAAAAGTCAAGTGCTGGTCCCAACCCCGGGAAAAAAATAAGAGAGAATGTTTTTTCCTAAAAGGGGTAACACCGGCACTCTCCGGGGAAAAGGGAAAATGGGGCCCCCTACCACGTACTCACTCCAAGAGCATCACAACGTAAAAACGCAATTGAGTATCATGCTGTGACCACGGGGCTCAGCCCATGAACCTACCGTTAAATGATGATGATATATTTATAATTTTTTTTAAAATTATAAAAATATAATATATATATAATATTATATTATATTTATATATATTAAAATATAGATAGTTTGATAGATAGATGTAGATAGATAGATAGAATAGTAGTTTAGATAGATAGGTAATACCCCAGATAGACTGATAGATAGTTTAAATAAAGATACTACATTCAAGCGAGTGCAAAAGAAGAAAAGGAGAGAGAGAGAGAGCGGGGGGCCCCATTCGGTTTTGCCCCGGCCAAAACCCAAAACCCGTGAAAAGCTTTTTTGGGGTTTTATTTTAATGGGGAATTTTTGCTAATGGGGGTCCTTGTGAAGCCTCCCAAAAGGGGGTTTTCGGGTTTCCCCCCCCCCAGCCCTGGCTCTGGTTTGGGCGCCGTTTTTACGTCACGTTTAAAAGGGGGTTGCCCGTTCAAGGGGGGCGTAAAAAACCCCCTTTTGATGCTCTCTTGGGTTGTAGAGAATGGGGGGTGTCGACCCTAGGGGGAAATTGGCGTTTTGCTTTTCTTTTTGGCAGTAAAGGGAAGAAGGATTTTATTAACACGTGAGAGCCCCATGCTAGCACCGCCAAATTTTGACAGGGGAAGGGTAGTTTTTGATTTTTGAAAAACAAAATTTCAGTGTAATACTACTGTACTTAGAAATTTTCGGGCTGGAGGATGGGGGCATTTTTAAAAATAAATTTGAAATTCCATGTTTGAAATGAATGCTGACACAAAACCCCCCTTTTTTGAAATAACTGTAAGCAAAAGGAAGTAGGGAAAAACGTTAGTGAAAATTTTTTTTAGCGGGGGGTTTAATTTCATTAAAATTAGTAGAACTAAAATATCTAGAATACCTTGATAAAAGTATTTGTTTTTACCGTGCACATTCTTTATCTTTTGGTGACAATTTTAGAAATATAAAAGGGCCCTTGAAAATATTTTATATTTTTAAAAATACCACCTTTAAGGATGCTGTAATGGAGATATCGTAAAAAGGGGTAGATTTTTGGAAAATTTTTTTAGTTTTTGGTGCTTGCCCCTCTGTTCACGTAAAGTGCTGGGGTTTTGGGGGATTTGAATGGTGTTATTTATATATATTTTATATTAGGTGTGTGTGGTGTTGTGGGGGGTGTGTGTGTGTGGTGGGGGTTGTGGGGTTGGGGTTTTTTGTGGGTGTGGTGTGTGTGTGTGGGGTGTGTCATATAATATACATACATATATTAAAAATATATTTTAAAAAAAAAACTAATTTTATATATATATTATATATAAATATATATATATATATATATATATATTTTAACCAATTTTTTGGTTTTGGGCCTGTGGGAAAGGGGAAGGCTCTCCTTTTTTGGAAGTCTCTGTCGGGTTCCCCCTTTTGGTTTTTTTTTCTTTTCTCTTATCCCCTCTACCCTCTCTCTCTCTCTCTCCCCTCTCTCTTCTCTCCTCCCCCTCTCCCTCTCTCTTCTTTTTGCCTCTCCCCCCCTTTTCTCTTCTCTTCCCTTTTTCCCCTTTCTCTCTCTCTCTCTCTTTTTCCTTTTTCCCCTTTCCCCTTCTCCTGTCTCCCCTTCCCCTCCCCTCCCCCTTCCCCCTTTCTCTCTCTCCTCTTCCCTCTCCCTCTTTTCCCCACTTTCTCAGTTTTAAGGAAAATTTCATCTAAATCTATGACCCACCAAATGAGAAATCTTTGGGCACACGTCGGGTTCAAAATCGTAAATAGGTACTTACATACAAAAAAAAAATCAAAATCCCAGAAAAAAAGGGGGGGGGGAAGTAAATTGTTTCTCAACATGTGGGGTTTTTGGCTTTTTCTTTTTTTTTTTTCACCTTTTTTTATCTTTGCCCTTTAAAAATCCTCTACTTTCCTTTCCTTTCCATTCCCTTTCTTCCCTTTCCTTTTCTTTCCTTTTTCCTTCCTTTTCCTTTTTTTTTCCCCTTTTCTTTTTCTTCTTCTTTTCTTCTTTCCCGTTTAAAGACCAGGGAAAAGGCCCCCACAAAATAAAGGTAAAAAGGTGAGCTCAAAGCGTAAAGCAGACAACGCAGAGTCCCTTTAAAATTTCCCTTTATTAAAAATCATGATATTGGAGTGAAACTGCTCCCCCTAAAGAGCGAGGGTTGACGCTGAAAAAAGAAGTGTTTTCAGCAATGATAGCTCCTTTCGGAAGGGGAAAGTCAACACAATAAACTAGTGAGGCAAAGGGGAAATAAAAGCACGTTTAAAACAGCGAACGGGGGTGTGTGTGGGGTGTGTTGTGTGTGTGTTTGTGTGTGTGGTGTGTGTGTGTTTGTGTGTGGGTTTTGGTGTGTGTGGGGTGTGTGTGTGTTGTGGTGTTGGGGTGTGTGTTGTGTGTTGGGGGTTTGTGCGGTGTTTTTTTTTGGGATGAGAAAAGAGAAAAAGAGAGAAGAGAGAGAGAGAGATGGGTTTAGAGGGGGAGAGAGAGAAAAAGGAGAGAGGAGAGAGGAAAAGGAGAGAGAGAGAAGAAGATACATATGTAAAAAAGGGGAATAACGGGTAAGTTTTTTCACCATGAAGGGTTAGTACATTTGTAGAAATCACAAAGGCGATACCGAAATAACGTAGGGATGCCCGGAAAACATCTTTCCCGTTTAAAATATATAGAGTTAAAAAAGCTTGGTAATTCCCCCCCCCCTTCCTTCCCTTTTATTTTTTTTAAATTTTTTTCTCTTCCTTCCCCATTTATTTCCCTTTTAAATTTTTTTCCTTTCTTCTTTGTCGTTGAGCTTGGTTCATTTTTTCCAAACTTCTTTTTTTTCTTTCAAGAATTTTTTTTTTTCTATTTTTTATTTTTTTTTTGTATATTTTTTTCATTCTACTTTCCCCACTTTGTTTTTGTTTTTGTTTTTGTGTTTTTTCTTCCCTATTTGCAGGTTTGGGAAACAAAATCAAGGAAATTTTTTTTGGAAATTGAAGACCTCTACCGTAAGTTTCTATACTATATAAATTTATTTTCTCTGCCCGTGTAAGTCTTGCCTATAACACTGCAACGAACTCTTATCTCTTTTCGCTTCCCTTCCTCTCGTTGTCTCATCCTTCATTTATATATGTGCATGTGTGATAATATATATATATATATATATATTATATATATTAATATTATATTATATATATAAAATATATTAAAATTTATATATATATATGTATTTATGCCTGAAATATTATACATATAAAACATATATATAATATATATATATATATATATATATATAATATATATATATATTATATAAAATATATATATGTGTGTGTGGTGTGTGTGTGTGTGTGTGTGTGTGTGTGTGGTGTGTGTTTGTGTGTAGTGTGTGTGTGTGTGTGTGTGTGTGTGTGTGGTGTGTGTGTGTGTTGGGTGTGTGTGTATAATAAATAAATAATAATCGGTTTATTGATTTTCATGCAGCCAAGGCTGAAAATATACAAAAGAAATACAGATATAGGGGAACAAACATAATATACATTAAACAATAAACAACACATAACAAGCAAAGTAAACTAACAATCAATAAAAAATAACAGATAAACAAAAGCCAAGTACAAAAATAAGGTGAGCTAGGATTGGCCAAGTAAATATGGACTAGTGTTCGTTGATGAGTCGGACTAGAGTTGGTACTGGGGCTCCGGTGGTAGCGGTCAGTGGGGGCCCTGATGGGCACCAGTTTTTTGGCGGCGCGAGGGCCCGGCGAGGCGGCGGCGCGTCGGGGGGCAGCAGGCCCACGGTGGCGTGGATGGCACAGAAATTTTTAGACCAAACTGCTGCAGTGAGGTTGAGCAGTGAGGGGCGGGGGAGTGAGGCCTAGGGCAGCCAGGCGCGGTCATAGCAGGTGGTAGACAGGGCCGAGAATGATTTTTGGCTGCCCTTTTCTGCACGCCTCTCAAGTTTGTAGCAGCTGGGTGGCGGTGAGGGAGGGGGACCCAGCGGGGGAGGCGTAGGTAAATTTTTAGGCAGGATGAATAGCCTGTAATATTCTGAATTTCCCGGGGAGTGGAACGCCAAGGGCCCTTAAGGCGACGCGCATGTGAAGCCTGTACGAGGCAGACCTCACGATGTCTCTGACCGTGCTACGTCCGGAGAGTTTAAATCGTCGATGGTGACGCCGAGCAGCTTGGGGTGGAACGGACTTACGTCGAGCGGGTTTGTCCACGTGAGGATGGGCGAGGGGGGCGGGGTTGGTGAAAAGTCGAACTGCAATCACAACTGCTTCTGGCGATTGAGGGTGACGTGTTTTTGCGGTGGTCCAGGAGAGGAGGTTGTCGAGGGTGCGCTGGTTGGCGGAGTGGTCAGGGCAGGAATTATCATGGGGGCGGCGATGGTCGAGTCATCCAACGTAATTTCCAACGATGGCTCGGTATAGAGAGAGCATCGTTTAATCTGACTAGGAAGCATAGGGGGCCCATTCTGATCCTTTGGGGGAACTCCGGCAACGTGAGTTTGGCAGAAGGCTGGAAGACTTGACCCGCAAGCGCACGGCCTGTTGCCTGTTGGAGAGAAGTCTGCCAGCCAGGGGTGGGGCACCCTGAAGCCCGTGGAAGCTCCTGGCTTTTGAGATTGACCGTAGTTTGTCCAACCAGTCGAGCTTTCTTGAGTCTTGAAATGCTGGTGACGGAGGATTTGCGCTTTGTCGAGGTGGGAGTAGAACAAGTCGAGGAACTGACGAGGCAGTTGTGTGGGGGAGAGGAGCGCAGGTTGCCCGAACTGCCGGAGTGTTCCTCATTTGGCGGGATCCGGGGTAACCCGTCGGCGACAAAGCTTCACACAGCAGGCTGGCAACGAGTATGGGGGAGGGTCGTAGTTCGGCCGAAGGAGGCGGGGCTTGGGGTTTTTCCGATGGCGGTGACAAATGCGGTCTTCCATTGTGATGGGGCCTTGGACTGTTTGCAATGAGGCGTTTTATAAGGGAAGTAAGGATGGCAAGTTCCTTGGCGAACTCCTTGTTGAGGCGCATTGGCAGGTCAAGGGGGAGTGGTGGCCTCTTGACGCGGATTCTTCCCAGCTTCTGAAGCACCTGGGACTGCTGACTGTGGGGGCAAGTGACGGGCCGGCAGATAGGCGGGGAGGCGGGGGGTTTGTCCCAGGGGGGTAGCTGCTGACAATTGAGGCGAATGGTCATTGAGACCCTTTCTGCTGCTTCACTAGGGTAATTACGGGTGCATGGAAACGTGCACGGCCATTTGCAATGCCGCACGCTCCCAAACTTTTCCGTACCATTGGCTGGCTGCAGGTGCTGTAGTTTCTGTGTGAAGGTTTTCTTGGCTGTTTTTTATTTCCCTGATGACTGTGTTGCGGAGTGTTTGTAGGCGGTGATGTTGTGCGGTGGAAGCTTAATTTTCCCTCAGTTGAATGAGGCTTTGTGCCGGCCCGTGATCCGCAGTCCCTGATGGGTGTGTACTGATGACTTTTCGGAAAGAAGGGGTTTGAAAGCCGTAGTGACGGTCGAGAGATAGTAGTCCCGGGGACTTTTTCCCTCCACATCAGGCAGCGTAGAACGTTCGTCCACGGGTGTTGGTTAAATCCACTGCCGAAACTGTATGAGTGGCCCTGTATTTCCTGGTCTTGGCTGCTTTGGCTGAGAGCGGTGGGCAAGGCGCCATAACACTGATACGTGTCTGTGGGCCGACGGGAAAGAATACGAAAGGGAGGTTTGGTACCAGCCCTTTGTAAATCAGTAAGGATCAAATCCAGGGTTCTGTGTTCATAAGTGGGAAAGTTTACTACTTGTGACAGATGAGCTCATTTTTGCAAGTCGAAGGTG
>NW_023638696.1:0-12761 GCF_015228065.2 Penaeus monodon
ATTACTCAAAACATACAACGTTTTTGGCTCAAGGCGACAGTGACTTATTAAAATCATTGCTATTTTTTTTTTATTATTTTTTTTTTTTAATGCTATTGTTATTATTATTATTATTATTATTATTACTTTATTATTATTATTATTATTATTATTATTATTATCTATTATTGTTATTATTGTTATTATTATTATTATCATTATTTTTATTATACAAATATTATTATCATTAAATTTTTTCTTAGCGTTTTTTTCATTATCATTATTTTTTTTTTTATTATTGTTTTTTGTTATTATTCTTTATTATTATTATTTTATTATTTTTTAAATTATTATTATTATTTTTAAATCATTTTATTATTATTTTATTTTATCTTTTTAAAGCATTAGTATTAGTTTTATTTTCAGCATTTGCCTTTATTATTATTAATTTTTATTATCATTATCATTATTATTATCTTACTATTTATTAAAATATTTTTTTTTTTTTTATTATTATTTTTATCATTATTATTTTTATCAATAAATGTAAAAATAATATTAAATATATAAATAAATGATATGTTATATATGCATGTATAATAATATTATATATATAATATATATATAATATATATATAAAATATATATATATATATATATATATATATATATAAAATATATATTGTTACCCGCCGCCTCTCTCCTGCCACCAAAAAAGGGCGGGCTAGGCGACGGCCGTTTCCACAGGGTCGTGAACACTAAACGCCCCAAAGGGGGCCCGGCACCCAGCGCCCCAGAACACCACGAGGGGAATCGCCAAGGGGCGAGGCGGGGCACAAAAAAAAACACACGATGACATCTTTCCTTTATTTCCCAAAAGTTTTTACCCGTACACTTTTCTATAGGCACAATACGGGGGAAACCGCAGTCACACAGCACGATACAGCTTATAACAGGGAAACAAAAAGTTATATCAGGTCATAAGGCAACACGGGTCTTCACAGGAAAGCAGCCCCCAACTGCGTCCCCCTCTTGGTTTGTTCCTCCGCCTTCGCTCACAGCCATTGCTCTGTTTGCCCAGGCCCCTTCATTTTAAACACATCCCCCAGGTCACCCTTTTTCATTTAACAAATTTTTTTCGCCAAGCAAAGACCCCGGCGTAGCCTATCCCCCCCTATCAAGCAACACCCGTCTCTCTGACATACCTAAACATGAAACAAACTACAAAAAATTTACATAAAATTAGCCCCTCGAACAAACAAAATTCTTTCAAAAAAAAGTAATTAAAAAATCATTTTCTCAAAAAACAAAAATCTTTCTCCAGCGGGGCTTTCTTCACTCTCGCGGGGGTCGCTCTGGGGAGGTGTGGGGGGCGTAGATTGGAGGGGCACCCAGGGGGGTATCTCCTGCTCCAAGACCTGGCTCATGGCCCCATTGACGTCTGTTCCCTCCCCCTCACCGCCCAAAATGCTCGTCCGATTTCGGTCGCGTCTCCCACGCCCTCTTGCCGCTATGGGGCTAACGTCTCTTCTTTTTCACCAGGGCCCCCAGGAGAAAGCTTCCTGGCCCATGGTAACCCCACGCCGGTCCACGTGGACAACAACGGTCGTTTTCCCCCTCTCAAAATTCATAGGTGACTCAGAGGGGGGCCCTACCCCCGTGTATGGCTCTTCCCAGGGGCTCTGTACTTGGGCGAGAGCCCTCGCTTCCGACGGGGGTTTTGCACCACACTCTTTCACCTTTTTGTCCTCACTTCCTCATGCGCCGCTGGGCCCTCCTTCATGGCAGGGCCGGGCTACCTTTAGCTTCCACGCACCTCGCGGTGCACCCCCCGGGTTTTAGCAGCGCTCCGGTGCGCCAAGTCCTCGAGAAGTCGGCAGGGGCCCCCCACCACCAAACCCCTTTCTCCCCGACGCTCTTCGGGACGCTCCCTTCTTCACAGTGTCCAGTTTGCACCCGGGACCTTCAAACCCCTTTATCTGAAAATTTTGCTCCCAAACACTGTAACTACCCCTCCCCGGTCCAAACAAGGCTCCCCCCAACCGTACGCCATCACCGCTGCAGTTTTTGGAGGGGCTCCACGAGGCCCTCTACTCCCCGCATCACTCTTATAGTCGCCCGGATTCTAGACTCTGTCCTGGGGGAAAGGTCAGTCGCTCAGCCGAAACCCCTCGCACACCCAACCCTGGAAGCAGGGGCAATTTTCCCTGCACCCTCACCAGTTTGCCCAAAGGTCGACACACGCCTTACTCTGCATCAGGTATCAAGGCCCAGAAAACAGTGCTCGTCCAGATGGGCCACTACCCGGCAGCCGCTGCACCATGCTGCCCCGCCAATACGAGCCTCCACTGGCCCCTTGAGCAGCACACAATGCCCCGTGACACCACACAGTCTCTGTGGTGCTCGGAAGTCGCATAGTCAAAACATATCGGGCCGCCCAGGGTCTTCTCAGTCCCAGTGTCCACTGTCGGGCGGCAGGGCTTCCCATCTACGGGCCCTCCACCTGCCGGCTGGTTCGACGGCGCTTACCCAATGGGGGGCCCGGGGAACCGAGGAGGGCTGGGTTTCGCCCCTTCCCCCACCTGTCCGGTTTTCCGCCTTACCACTTCCTTAGCCTTAGGACATGCACTTGAGGTGCCAACCTCCCACACCCCTTGCACACTGCTGGAAGGCATTAGAATCCGTCTGCTTGAGGGACGTGTTCTCCGCTCCCTCTGAAACGACTCGTCTGTGCCCTCCTCCCCGCCCCAAAAAAAGCCTTGGGAAAGGCTTCCGGGCTCACCTTCCTCAATGCTCCCTTCTCCACTTTAGCCTTCTGGCCCCGGAATCATGAGGGGGCTGAGCAGCTGGCCCTAGGCCACGGGTTGCCTTCGGGAAGCCTCGAACCCCAAAGGCCCTCGCCCCGCCCCTGCAGGTCCTCAGGGTGTGCCTCTTGACGTAGATTTTGCAGCTGCTGGTCCTGTAAAGCGTCAAAAAAGAAATCGGGGGCCCAGGCCCATGAGATCTTTTCTGCACCCGAGTGTATGCCCTCCTTACCAGCGCCCCCACATCCCGCCAGCTGGACTGCCCCTCGCCACGCTCACGACCCGTTCTTAAAGGGGGGGCCCCCGATATACCTCGCCTGGTGGTGGTCCCCGAAACGACTTTTTCAAAGCCCCTTCCCACGCTGGTGTAAGGGGCATGTTGAGTGCCGGGCAGATCCCCAACCTTCCACCGGGGGGCCCCCTTACCCTGTTACCCTGCGGGCCTTCTTTTCCCTGGCTCCAGCCCTGGGCGATGCCAAAATTTAAAATTTGGGGTGACATGCCTCCCAGGCCCCTTTCCCCCGTCGTACTCACTGGCTTACGCCCACAGAATGTCGGGGGCCAGGGGCTGCAGGGTGAAGAACGCGTCCCGTGAATAACACACCTGGGGGGGGGAAGGGGGGGGGAGGCAACGAGCGGGTTGACCGGGGTCCGATTTTTGCCGCCACCCATCCCAAGGGAGCGGTTCCGATGGGTCCCCAGCCTTCTGCGCGCCCCCTGGCCGCGACACGACGCTGGGGCCCGGGGGTTTCCCCCACAGACCCCGGCAGACCCCCTAAAACTGACACTCTGGCTCTGTTGCCCCAACCTCGTCTGCCCTTCTCTGCTTTTCAACGTTACTACCCGTGCACCGCTTTCCTCCTTTACTTCCTCCCCCAGGCCCGACCTCGCCCCCCCAGAGTCCCGCACCTCCTCCATCAGTTCACCTTACGCTGTTTCGGCCTTTTTTGGGGGACTGCTGGGTTTATTTAAGATGCGAATTGCTCTTGCCCCTCAACAAGTTTGGGAAACTGTTCCTCTGCCTTCCTTGCCCCATCTGACGAGATGGTGCGCCTGCTCGCGTGCCCTCTGTCCCTCTTCTGCCCCTTTGTGACTTTCCTCCTCAAAACCCGGGCCCGCATGGGAGTGATCAGGCCATCTGCTCGCTTCACCTCACTCGTGCCTGCCTCACCATAGCCTCCTCTCCCTCATGGCTGCCGCCATCTTTGGGGAAAATGATAAATCGGCGTCTCACTGTCAAAAAACACAAATCCCACTTCGACACCATTTGTTTCGGGCCCGGCCGCCTCGTCTCTCTCTGCCAAACACAGGGCAGCTACGCAGACGGCGCGTTATCCACGGGTCGTGAAAACGAACAGCTCCAAAAGGCACCGAGCACCACAGCGTAAAACCCCCGAGGGGGAAACGCCAATGGCGAGGCAGGGCACGAAATAAACACACGATGCATCCCTTTTTTTACACAGTTATTTAAAACCCCTAACTTTTCTATGGGCCAAAACAGGGGAAACCCCATGTCACACAGCACGTCGCTTATAACAGGGGACACAAAATTTATCAGGTCCAAAAGGGACCCGAGGTCTTCACAGGGGCAGCACCCCAAATGGTCCCCCCTCTTGCTTGTTCCTTCCGTCTTCCCCTCCAGCCAGTTGCGTCATTTTGCCCCGGTCCCTTCATGTTAAACATGCCCCGGGCATCCTTTTTTAGTTAAAACCAAAAGTTTCGCCAGGACAAAGACCCACTGGCGTAGCACTATATAAAATATATATATATATATATAATATAAATATATATATATATATTATTATATTATATATATTATTATATATAAATATACTAACACACACACACAAACACACACACACACACCATATATATATTATATTATTATATAATTATATATAATATATATATAATATATATATAAACAACACATATTATATATAATGTATTAAAATTTTTTATTATATAATATATATTTTTTTATAAAATTTATTATATATTAATATATATATATATATAATAATATATAATATATATTAATATATATTTTAATATATAATAAAATATATATTTTAAAATAATACATTATATAATATATATATACATATATATATAATTATAATATATATATATATAAAATAAAATTAAAATTATATATATATATTTTATATAATTTATTTTAATATATATATATATATAAAATAATATAATTATTTATATTTATAATATAAAAAAAATATATATATATATATAAATTAAAAATATATATATATATATATAATTATATATAATATAATATTAATATATTGTGTGTGTGTGTGTGTGTGTGGTGTGTGTGTGTGTGGTGGTGTAAAAAATTAAAATATAATAATACATATAACATTATATAAATAAAAAAATAAATATATATATATTATATATATTATGTATATATATTATTAAATTATGTATATTCTAATAAAATTTTTAATAAATTACATATATATAGGGAAAATATGAAATATATTTCATATATTAAAATTGTATATATTAAAATAATATAATATTATATATATATTATATATATATAATTTTTATATTATATATAAAATATGTTGTATATGTTTTTTTTTTTTTTCTACTTATATAAATTATATTATATATATATATTTATATTATATATATTATCATTATATATATATATATTTTATTATATATATTATATACAATATATAATATATTATATTATATATATTATATATATATATATATATTATATAATATGTATCGACCCGTCCCCGAAGATCACGTACTTTGGGGGGAATCGGGGTATGCGAGTGTAAGAAGGGCGCCCGAGGTCAGTTCTAGGGGTGGGACCTTATAATTTCAGCGTAGTCATCTAGTCTAATCCGCATCAAGCAATAATCCCTATCTGATTTTCGATTCCCACTTTGATCAAAATGGGATGCTCTGCTAACGGTAAGTTGGAGGGCATGAAAACAAACGTGTGGGGCCTCTTCTAAACCACGTGTGTGTCCTCGACAAATCCATTTCTAAATTAGATTCCACTTTTGATCAAAAAGGGGAAATGCTCCACTAAGGGGTTAAGCTGAAGGGCATGAAGAGTCTATGTTGGGGCCCAAATTAGATTCCTTTTTGCCATCCAAAGGGGATAACTTTAAAAAAATGGGCTTCGCGGAGGAAAAATCGCCATACCAGTTCTTTTTACCCCCAAATGCTTAGGGGTTCAGTATGACCCCACATATTGATTAGGAAGGGCATCCAATCGGGCAAGGGGGGCACTGCCAAAAAACCTTCTCAAAGTAATGAGAAGGCCGCGGTGCCCGGCGCGTTGTTCCCTTGGGGGGGGAAACTTCATCTCGTTGCCTACCTACCACTTTTGGGGAAAAGCCACCCCAAGTCGTGCTGGTCCCAACCCCGGATAAAAGAGAGAATGATTACCTAAAAAGGCAACACCGCACTCTCCGTGGAAAGGACTAGGGGCCCTACCACGTACTCCTCCAAAAGCATCACAACATGAAAAACTACAATTTTAAATTCTGCGGTGACCACGGCGCTCAAACATAACCTACCGTTATTTTAAAAAAAAAAATATATATGTTTAAAATTTGTTATATATATATATATATATATTATTATACATATATATACATATTACATATAATTAAAAATGTTTTATATATAATATTTTATATATAATATATATTTTTTAAAAAAAATATCATATATATATATATAAAAATATTATATAATAATAAATTTTTATAAGTAATAAAAAAAAAAATATATAAAATACATATATTATTATTGTATAAATATATTTTTATATATATTATTATATTATGATTAAAACAATACATACATATATATTATATATATAACAAAAAATCAATATTTTTATATATATATATATTAAAATAATATAATTATATATTTTATATATATATATATAAAATTTATATATATATATATATATATATATATATAATATATATATATATATATATTTTTTTATATTTTTTTTTATATATATATTAATAGAAAATGTATTTATTATCAATATATATATATATATGTATTATATATATAATTATATTATAAAATATATTATATAATTACTAATATATATAGTAATATGTATATAATGTTATATATATATATATATATAAAATTTAATACATATATATATACATATACATTTTTTTTTTAAATATAACGGTGGGTTCATGTTTGAGCCGCCGTGGTCCCCGCATGATACTTAATTGTGTTTTCATGTTGTGATGCTTTTGGAGTGAGTACGTTAGGGTCCCTATTTCCCTTTTCCACGGAGAGTCCCGGGTGTTCCCTTTTTTTTAGGTAATCATTCTCTCTTTTTTTACCCGGGCTTGGGGACCCCTGCTTGGGCTGGTTTCCCCACCCAGTGGCTAGGTAGGCAATCGAGATGAAGTTCCCCCCCAAAGGGGAACAACGCCCCGGCCACCGCGGCCTTCTCATTCACTTTTGAGAAGTTTTTTGGAGTGCCCCCTTGCCGTTGGATGCCCTTCCAAAATCAATATGGACTCTACTGAACCCGTAAGTCTTTGGCGTAAATAAGACGGGTCATGGCGATTTCTGCCTCCGCAAACCTTATTTCAAAAATGTTTCCCATTTGAGATCGGCAAAAAAGGAATCGTATTGGCCCACACATAGACTCTTCATGCCCTTCCAGCTTACCGTTAGCTGGAGCACCCCATTTGTGATCAAATGTGGAATCATAATTCAAAAATGGATTGTCGAGGACCACACGCTGGTTCAGAAGAGGCCGCACATAGATTTTTCATGCCCTCCAATTACCTTGCTAAGCATCCATTTGTGATCAAATGTGGAATGGGAAATCAGATATGGATTATTCCTTGATGCGATTAGACTAGAGATCTCACTGCTAAATCTATAAGGTCCCCACCTAGAATGACCTCAGGCCCCTCTTACACTCAGTAACCGACTCCCGCCAAAGATACTGATCTTCGCGGACGGGTCGAGTACTATATATATATATATAAACAATATATATAATAATAATATATATATATATTTTAAAATTAATTTATATAAGTAATAAAAAAAAAACATATACATACATAATTTTATTATATTATATATATATTATATATATATTATATTTTAAAATATAATATATATTTTAAAAATTATAAAATTATAATATATGAACATTATTTCATATTACAATATATTGTAATTTATATACATAAATATATAGAATATACATAATATTATATATATTACATAATTTTTAATTATATATATTTTTTTATTTTTTTTTATATATTTTTTTATATATATATATTGAAAATATTTTACACACACACCACACACCACACACCCACACCCACACACACAACATATATATATATATATATAAATATATATATAATATATATAATATATAATATATAATAAAAATTTTTATATATTATTTATATAATATATATATATATATATATAAAATTTTAAAAAAAACATACTTATATATATATATATTATATTTTTTTTTAAAATTAATATATATATATATATTATAAGTATGTTATATATATATATATATATATAATATATTAATTATAATATGTATATTTTATAAATATTTTTTATATATAAATATTTATATACATATATATATTATATGTGTGTGTGTATAATTTTATATATATTATATATATATATTATATATATATATAAAATTATATATATATATTTGTTTTGGGTGGGGTGTTTTTTGTGTGTGGTTGTTATGATATATATATATATATAATTTTATAATATATAAAATTTATAAAAATTATATTATATATATAATATTTATATATAATATATAAAGTGCTACGCCAGTGGGTCTTTGTCTCTGTGCAAAACATTGTTACATAAAAGGATGAACCGGGCGTGTTAACATAAGGGACCTGGGCAAACATGACGCAACGGGGCTGTGAGGGGAAGAGCGGAGGAAAAAGCCAAGGGGGTGACGCATTTTTGGGTTCTGTCCTGTAAGCCCTCGTGTGTCCTTGTGACCTGATAAAAATTTGTGTTCCCTTTTTAAAAGCTGTATCGTGCTGTGTGACATGCTTTTTTCCCCCTGTATTGTGCCTATAAAAAATGTGGGGGTAAATAACTTGGGGTAAATAAAGGGAAAGACTGCATGGGGGGTTTTTATTTCGTCCCCCTGCCCGCCACTTGGGATTCCCCTCGTGGGTTTTACGCTGGGGTGCTGGGTGCCTCTTGGAGCTGTTCAGTGTTCACGCCCCTGTGGATACCCCCCTGCGTACCTCCCCTGTGTTGGGGCAGAGAGAGACAGGCGGCCGGCGTAACAAGGGTGTCAAAGGGGGATTTGGGGATATTTGATCATGGAGCGCCGATTTATCATGTTCTAAAAGTGGCGGCAGCCAGGGGGAGAGGAGGCTAGGGCTGAGGCAGGCACGATGAGGTAAACCGACCCAAATGGACCTGACACCCCTGCGGGCCCGGTATGAGGGAGGAAATGTCACAAAGGGCAGAAAGCAGGCAAGGGGGCACGCGAGCAGGCGCACCATCTCGTCGAGATGCAGGCAAGGAAAGGGAGAGGAACAGTTCTGCCAATTTTGGGGGCTAAGAGCAAACTCGCATCTGTGAAGATGGAAAATCGCAGTACACCGACAAGGCCTCAAAAGCGTGAAGAGTAACTGATGGGGAGGTGCAGACTCTGAAGGGGGAGGTTCGGGGGTGGGAGGAAGTGAAGGAGGAAAAAAACGGGTCACAGGGAGTACGTTGCAAACAAGAAGGGAGACGAGGTTCTGGCAACAGATGCCGAGTGTCAGATTTTCTGGGGTCTGCCTGGGCTTGGCAGGAAAAACCCCCCGGGGCCCCGCGCTCGTGTCGCAGCCAGTGGTCCCTGCAGAAGGCTGGGACCCATCGGAACCCCTCCCCCCTTTTTGGGATAGGTGGCGGGAAAATCGGACCCGGGCAACCCCCCCTCGTTGCCTCCCCCCCCCCTTCCCCCCCCCCAGGTGTGTTTTCACGGCACGCGTTCTTCACCCTGCCCCCTTTTGGGGCCCCCAGACTTCTGTGGGCGTAACCAGCGAGTAACCCCGGGAAATGGGGCCCGGGAGATATGTCACCCAATTTAAAGCTGGGATCTCCCCGGGCTGGAGCCAGAAGAGAAGGCCCCGCAGCTGGTAAAGGCTAAGGGGCCCCCCGGTGGAAGTGTTGGGGCATCTGCCGGCATCTCAAAATGCCCTTACACCCGCGGGCGAGGCTTTGAAAAGTCTTTGGGCACCACCCCCCAGGCCCAGGTTATCGGGGCCCCCTTGAAAAACGGACTCGTGGCGGCGAGACACGTCCCAGCTGGGCAGGATGGGGAGGGGCTGGAAGGAGGGGATACACTGGGCTGCAGAAAAGATCATCATGGTCCTGCCCGCGTTTTCTTTGTTGACGCTTTACAGGACCCCAGCTGCAAAATCTACGTCAACAGCACACCCTGAGAACCCGCAGGTGCGCTGGGGAGGGCTTGGAGTTCGAGGCCTTTCCCGAAGGCAACCAGTGGCCTAGGGCCCGTGCTCGCCCCATCATGACTTCCGGGGGCCAGAAGGGTAAGGGAGAAGGGAGCTTGAGGAAGGTGACCCGAGCACTTCCAAGGCTTTTTTTTGGGGCTGCGGGGAAAATAGGGGACAGACGTATCAGTGTCAGAGGGAGGAGAACACTCCCTTTCAAGCAGACGGATTCTAATCCTTCCAGCAGTGCGCAGGCGTGGCAGGTAGGTCACCACCAAGGCATGTCCCAAGGGTAAGGAATGGTACAGGGGGAAAAATCGGACGGGTGGAGAAGGGTCCGAAACCCGCCGTCCCCGGTTCCCGGCCCCCACTTGGTAACTGCCCCCGAACCCCACGAGCAGGTGGGGGGCTCGTAAGGAACCCTGCCGCCTGACAGTGGACCTGGGGCTGAGAAAACCCTGGTGCGGCCTGATATTTTTCGACTATGCGACTTCCAATCACCACAGAGACTGTGTGGGTCACGGGGGATTGTGTGCTGCTCAAGGGGCCCGTGGAGGCTGTATTGGCCCGGGGGAGCAGGTGCAGCGGCTGCCGGTTATGTGGCCGATCTGGACGAGCACTGTTTGCTGGGCCCTTTACTACCTGATCAGATAAGGGGTGGTCGACCTTTGGGCGGAACTGGGGAGGGGGGCACGGGGAAAATGTGCCCCCCGCTTCCAGTGTTGGCTGTGCGGGTAGTTCGGTGAAACGACTGCACCTTTCCCCCCGGACAAGTCTAAATCCGGTTCGACTATCAAAATGGCGTGGAGTAGGGGCCTCGGGAGCCCATCCAAAACTGCAGCTGGGTATGGGGTACGGTTGGGGGAGCCTTTTTGGAAGGAAGGGGGTTTTTACGTGTTGGTAGCTAAATTCTCGATAAGGCTTAGAAAGGGGCCGCTGGGGGCAAACTGGGCACTTGTGAAAAGTGGAGCGTCCGAAAAGGGCGTCGGGACAAGGATTGGTTTTGGGGGTTTGGGGGCCCCTGCCGACTTCCCGGGCTTTTCGCACCGGAGCGCTGCTAACCCGGGGGAGGTGCCCGACGGTGCGTGGGAAGCTAAAAGGGAGCCGGCCATGCCCTGAAAGGGGCCTATGCCCGGGGCATGGGGAAGTGGGGTACACATAGGTACAGGTGTGGCTGCATAACCCGCTCGAAGCGGGGCTCCCGCCGAGTACAAGCCCCGGGAAAAGGGCCCTACACGGGGGGTAGCGGCCCCCCCTGTGTCACCTATCGAATTCGCGAGGGCGAAAACACCGTCTGTTGTCCACGTGGACCGCTGTGGCGTTACTGGGCCAGGAACTACTCCTGGGGCCTGGGGAAAAAAAAATGACGTTGCCCCTAGCGGCAAAGAGGGGTGGCAGACGCTGACCGAAATCAGACGACATTTGGACGGTGAGGGCGATGCAACCGACGTCATGGTGACCATGAGCCAGGGCTTGGGGGCAGGGATACCCTCTGGGGGCCCTGCAATCTACCGCCGCCCACCTCCTCCCGAGCGACCCCGCGAGAGTGAAGAAAACCCGCTGGGTGAAAAAATTTTTGTTTCTGGAACTGATTTTCAAATTTCTTTTGTTTGAAAGAATTTTGTTTGTTCCTGAGGACTAAATTTTTTGTAAATTTCTGTAGTTTGTTTTATGTTTAGGTATGTCAGAGCAGCGGGTCGTCTGCTTGATAGGGGGGTAGGGTACGCCATGGGTCTTTTCTCTGTGCGAAACATGTGTTAACATGAAAAAATGACCTGGGCAGGTTAAAATGAAGGGACCTGGGGCCCTGACGCAACGGCGTGAGCGGAAAAGCGGAGGAACACCCCGAGGGGGACGCAGTTGGGGGCTCTCCTGTAAACCTCGTGTGTGCCTTTGACTGATTAACTTTTGTTGCCCTGTTTTTAAGCTGTATCGTGCTGTGTGACAGCTGGTTTCCCCCTGTATTTTTGCCTATAGAAAAATGTACGGGTAAAAAACTTTTAAAAAAAGAAAAACTGTCATCGTGTTTTATTTGTGCCCTGCCTCGCCACTTGGCGATTCCCTCGTGGTGTTCTGGGACCTGTGGTGCTCGGTGCCTCTTTGGGCTGTTCATTTCCGACCCTGTGGATAACGCGCCGTCTCCCAGCCCGCCTGTTTTGGTGGCAGGAGACGAGGCGGTCGGCGTAACAATATATAATATATATATATTTTATATATATATAATAATATATATATTATATATAATTATATATATTATATAAAATATATATATTTATGTATACATGCATATAATACATATTCATTTTTTATATATTTAAAATTTTATTTTTCATTATTATTTATAATAATAATATGTAAAAATAATAATAATAAAAAAAAAATAGTAATAAATAATAGTTGATAATAAAAATGATAATGATAATAATTTAATAATAATAAAGGGAAAGAGCTGAAAAAATAA
>NW_023638697.1:0-12760 GCF_015228065.2 Penaeus monodon
TTTTTTTTTTTTTTTAAAAAAAATTTTTAAAAATAAAATTTTTTTTTTTTTGTGTGGGGTTTAGTTTTTGTTGTGTGTGTGTGTGGGTTGTGGTGTGTGTTTATGGGATGTGTTATTGTGTGTTGATGTTGTGTGTGTGTGTGTATTGGGGATGTGTGTGTGTGTGTGTGTTGGTGTGTGGGTGTTTGTTTTGTTTTTGTGTGTGTGGTGTGGTGGTGGTGGTTGGGTTTGGTGTGGTGGGGTGGTGGGGGTGGGTGTTGTGTTGTGTTGGGGTTTGTGAGTGTGGGGGTCGGTGTTTTGTGTTGTGGTTGGGTGTGTGTTTTTGTGTGGTGTGTGTGTGAGAGGTGTGTGTGTAGTTTTTGGTGTTGTGTGTGTGGGTGATATAATATATATACACTTTTAAGCACCACGCAGGTGTGTGCACGTGCATGGGCTTTGGTGTTTGAAAATGCGTAAAAACAGTTTCGATTTTTGACAGGTTAGTGCGTCAGATCTGCAGACGTTAAGAAGAATCTTATATAGGGTTTGACAGACAATATTTCAGGCTAAAATGATAACAAAAATAATGGTCAAATTTTTATCGGTATATCCCTTTAAATTTGTAGATTCCTGGCCCCATCCTAAACATTATTATATATGTAATATATATATATATATTTTTTTTTTTTAAAAGATAACAAAACCGCTTCATACAAAAGTTTTTTGTTCAGAGTAAAAATATGAAGGATAACGAGCCCCCCCCTCGCGCCCAAGAATTCGGAAAGCAGCTGACGGAAAGATGGACGAGAGAAAAAAGGGGGAAGCGGCGAGGGCCCACGACGAACGCGGAAAGGATCGAAGGACAGGGCGGTGCTGCCTCTGGCGCGAAGGGTTTCAGCGGCACCAAATGGCCCCGGGCCTTCGTCGGGGATGGTCTTGGCCCTAGTCTGTCAGTCTCATTTTATTGCATAGTAGTTATATCTGGTGTAGGTGGACACTATGCAGAGCATATATATATTATAAAAAATTATATATATTAAATAATATAATTATATAAAAATATTTTATAAAAATATAATTTTTATTTTATATATATTATTATATATATATTATTTATATTTTATATATATATATATATTATATATATATATATTAAAATAATAATAAAATACACACACACACACACTCTGTCTAACACACACACACACACACACACACACACACACCCAAAAACACACAAAAAACATATATATAATATATATTATATATATATATATATAAATAAAATATATTAATGTGTGTGTGTGTGTTTTTGTGTGTTGGTGGTGTGTGTGTGTGTGTGGTGCGCGGGGCGCGCGTTGTGTGTGTTTGGGGTTTTGTGTGGTGTATGTGTGTGTGTGTGTGTGTGTGTGTGTGTGTGTGTGTGGTTTTTATGTGTGTGTGTGTTTTTGTGTGTGTGTGTGTGTGTGTGCGCGTGGGGTTGTATGTGTGTGTGTGTGTTATGTGTGTGTGTGTGTGGGTGTGTGTGTGTGTGTGTGTGTGTGTGTGTGTGTGTGTGTGTGTGTGTGTGTGTGTGTGTGTGTGTGTGTGCGCACACAAACACACCTACACCTACATATATACATACGTATGTATGCATGTATATATATATATATATATATATATATAATAATAATTCATAATATATATATATATATATAATATATACATCTTTAAACATATAAAAACACAAGTGTGTGCTTGCGTGTGTATGTATGTAAGTGTATTTAGATAGATAGATAGATAGTTAGTTTGACTGACTGTATAAATTGAATAATAGACAGACAAATACTTAGATAGCTAAATAGATAGATAGATAGATAGATAGATAGATAGTAAAACAGACAGACATTTATGTATCTATATGTATGTACGCATGTGTGTATGTATAACATTATCCTTTCCCCCCCAAAATCAAGGTCGGGGATTTACGAGCATTTTTGGAGATCGACACGCCATTACCTGAAACTGGCGTGGTACATGCGGTACGTCGTCTCGAAATATATGTATAGAGTCGCGAACGAATGAAAACCTCACAATGCGAGACAGGGGATTTAACGCTTGATATGACATGCTGAAGGAAAACGAACCGAGAAAGCGTGCCCCTCTCGGGTAGCACGAGGCAGCAGGCGGCGCCCGAAGGGAAGGAGGGGGCAAGAAGCGAGAAGAGCGGAGGGCTCTCGAGGGCCTGACTGAGCGCGGTCAACATGCCCCGAACGCGGGGCGGGAGGAGACCTTCCCCTCACTTATTTAATAACTGAAGACGAATTCAGGCGAGGACAGTTACGTGGAACCGGTCATGGGGGACACTGCCCACGTTCTAACGCCGAAGGTTGGATTTACCCTATTCGGTTAAAAAGCCTCCTCTGTTGTTATATGTTGGGGCCTGGAGTTCTAGAGCTGATGATGGGACCAGATTTTCAAGTTTAGTTTTTTCTTTTCGAAAGAAAATAATCTGTAAATCGGAAAAAAAAAACTACCTACAGAAGAAGAAGAGTCATAAACATTGATATTTCTATAAGATTCAACAACCAAAGTGAAATTGTCTATCATGCTCTATTCCAAAAGGGACCATTAAAGGAACCCCAATTTTCGTTTGTTGTCGTTTGATATTATTGGAATAAATTAGTGCCAAAATGAAAAAATAAACAAACAGATAAACAGATAAACAGGGGAAACATCTCTCCGACATTTAAATTTTGATTAATCCGTAGCTCCTTTCAATCATCCATGGACATGAAGAAGAAAAAAATGTGATTTACCTCATACAATTACCGCATCCTGAAAATGTTGCTAGACCGCATTTGCTGGGTTGCAAGCATACAGTACGACCGAACTGTTTATGAGGCTTGAATAACATTACATACGCATGAGTTCACTGCCCAATATGTATTGTTCTTGACATGAATCTGAAGGCCATGGGTTGTATCTCACTTGAATTCGTCTTCACTTTGGTCATTCCTTAATATTAGTCACGTGGTGTAAGTGTCCTTCCCCAAGGCCATCTTTATGGAAAGAGGAGGAAGAAACAACAAAAAAATGAACTATGGAGTGAGGAACTGAGAGTGGAGAGAGAGATTCAAATGAACGTGGAGAGTTTCAGAGGCTGATATAAAGGAAGTAAAGAAGGAAGGAAGGGCACTAGCGTAGATAAGAGTAGATTCAATGCATAACAGATTAAGTATTCTTATTATAATAGGAGTCAAATTTCTTTTATTGTTAATTTAGTTCAGCACTCAGCACATATTCGTACATTCATCTCGCTCGCATGTTCGCTTGCTTTCACCTACGCACACCACACGAAACATGCACACAAACACAACACACACACACACACACCGGCACACACACGCAGCCACAAAACCAAACCACACACACACACACACACACACACACACACACACACACACACACGCAAGCACCCACACATACGCACACAGACGCACGCACACACATGCACACACACACACACACACACGCACACACACACACACACACACAGAAGCACACACATACACACGCGACAGCACACTCACACTCACACAGACACAGACACATAGGCATTCACTTGTGAAAGAGATCATAATGGTGGGAAGATGCTATAGAGAGATGGTGAGAGGAAAGATAAAAAAAGATGATATTGGAATAGTGTTGAAAGGAATCATCTGGAAAGAGAGAGGAAAAAAGGAAGACAGTGATGACAATAGCTCCCTTTACCGAAGAATCTATCAAAAATATCATATGCCATATAGAATACATTAAATTGGAAAAATAGTTCAGGTACAAATTGCCGCAATGCTATTTCTATTCTCAAAGATCTGAAGTGTGCGCAGAGTAGCCAAGAGATTATTGGTGGTTCTCTTGAGATCAACATCGGGAGGCTGGATTTTCTTTGATTTTATACTTTTTTTAGGAAAACCTGATGCAGTCTCGTTACTTCTATTTAACTTTAATTATCAAACACAACTACGATTCTAAAAATATATATGGGGAGAGGTCTAACAAAAATTGGTGAGAGGGCGAGAAGAATAAAGTGTAATGTGGGGACTTATTCGGTCGTGCAAAACCCTGACAAGAGTTCAGCTTAGCGCCCAGTGATTGTCTGTCAGTAAGCTTCATTGTTTATCTTACTGGCATCTTTTTTTGTTGGTCGCAGTAACTTGCTTGAATTCCGAACCCCTTTCCCGGTTATTTACTTGTGGGAAGGGAGTTCACAGATAAAAACTGACTGTTATGAGATTCACGGATAATCTTTGAATTCAGGAATCACTTTGAAAGGCCCCATAATTTTTTTATAATATGCAAGAACTTATTCATGTTGCTAAAAGTCTTTGCATGTACAAGATAGCGAAACATGAGATTCGGAATTCGCACTTTAAACCACATAGTGAAAAGATATATGGGACTTGGGAATAGGATAGTTTCTTTATTTCTATGAGACGATGTTAATATCTTCGTTAACTTGCGGTTGGATACTTCCCTGGCTCTCTTCCTCGTTTTCTTCGCGGATTGTGGGCTGGGTGCACTTCATTACTCATCACGTTATTAATGCTTGTCTTATTCATCATAAAGTACTCACGGTCAAGTGTATACCAGTCCCGGCCCCTTTGTGAGTGCTCTTATGGGGAGGAAAAAGAGGGTGAGGGGGCGTGGGGATGGAGAATGAAGAAGGCCTTATGTAGGAAGTGGAGGAGGACCTTTGGGAGGAGGCGGCCCCCCGAGAGGGAGTGGGGGCCGGGGAAGAAGAAGGAGCTGACTACTGGCAAACAAAGATGACCTCTTTACCTTTATATCGGGGAACCAGAGAGGAAATGACTTATAGAAAGAAAACGAGTGGAAATGTAAGCAAAGATGAACAAATCGTTAGACTAAAAAGAACCACATAATTGTACAAGTATTATTGTTTTTTATATTAAATCTGAGCTATTATGAGTCGCGGGGATCGATGAGACATAATAAGAAAAGAAAGAAAAAGAAAGAAAAAGAAAAAAAGAAAAAAATAGTTATGATATATATATATAATATAAAATATATTATTTTATATATATATATATATATATATATATATATATAAAATATATATATATATATATGACTGGTTGTAAAGCGTTCGGAGACAAAAAAAAAGGAAAAACGAGTGAATGGGACGTTTGATTCAGATCGGAGACAAAGGGACTTTTTACAAATCATTAAAGTTTATATATGGATGTGACAAATAAATATCGGGAACTTTGCATCGGAATCTTGTAAACATATTTGAGTGTTTGATTACAGACTACATAACCGTTCTACGAACTTAAAATAGAGTGCAAGCCACGAGTGTGAATGTACTAGAGTATTTTTAACTTGATTCAGTCCCGGGCCAACAAAAGGAAGAACAGTAACGATATCAAGATCAAAGAATGGGAAATGTGAGCGTTCATTCTCCAAAGTATTAAATTTATCGAAAAATTTCATCACCGACCGACCATGGAAATGCACTTTTTTCTAACAATACCAAAGTGAATGGACAAAGGTCAATACCAAGAATGGATTTTTAAAAGGAATGAAATTAATTGTCCGGGCTTTACGCAGGGCCCAGGCGAAGGGGAGCGGAAGGATGGGAGGAGGGAAATGGCTCTCATACTTTTGTATGAACTCCTTAAAAGAGACATATGATAAAGGATTTTTTGGCCCGGGATGGAGTGTGGGTCGGTAAAGGGAAGTGTGGGGGACAATTTATGTACTCGGGAGCGGTGTAAAGGTATAGAGAAAGGGACACCCAGGTACACTGGCGCACAGAAGGGAACATGAGTTCAACGGTAACAACTTGCAGGCGTGGGCGCCTCGCACGGCCTTGAACAACACATGACATGGACGCTAGTCACTAGGTAAATCCCCCAGGCAGGGCCCACACACGAGTTCCAATAGACATAACAACAATATAGATAACGCTGTACGAGTCCAACAATGTTTTCTAGATATAACTGAACAGCTGCCACTGCTTGAGGGAGCAGCTGTGCTAGAGTGAGACTGACGTAAACTAGGGTCCGCGCCAATGGCTGAAAGACACTGGTTATCAGATGGGCGCTCATGGGTGCCGGAAGTGGTGGGGCAAGTGGAGCTGAGGACGGGGGTTTGGTGCTCCGCTGGGTTCTCGTTGAGGCTGCACATGGGCGTGGGATGCGGGGACAACTTGTAACAACACGAATCCTTGCCGTAAGAGGGACTCCTGGTTCTCCAGCTCACCGATAGCGGGATCGAAACAGGGGAAAGCTGTTATTGCCTTCGATGCAAGACTGGGGGAACTTTGGGGCGCATTAGTGAAGGGCCGATTTAAGAGACTTATATACAGTGAGCACCGAAGCAAAGCTCTTTACAAAAAAGAAGTATGGACTTCATGACATGAATCTTGGCAGAATCCCGCTCCCCGAATTGCCTTACGCAGGCCAATGTGACACGCTTAGGGAGAACCTCCAATGGGCCTTTATCAACTTGCAATGATGGTATAATACGTAAAACGGAATTCAAGAACGCTGAAAGTAATGTCAGAATTTTTTTTCAGCACTCACAAGCATTCCCCTTCAATGAGCACAGTAAATATACTTTCTAAATTACTGTTGCATAATATGATTGGGGTTTTAGTTAAAGACAAAGAACTGCTCCTTAAATTACAAGAAATATGATATAAGAAATCAGTTAAAACATATACAACCAACGACAAAGAAAATGTTTGGTACCGACAAGATTATCAGCAGCAACCGACTAGGATGAGTAACACATTTTTTTTTCTAAAATCATCAACAGATATATATCTATATCTATTCCATCTTTCAGAATGGCTAAACCAAATAATCGCAAAATGGGCAGCGCCCAATAGGCAGCCTCGGTCTTTTCCACACCATAATATATTTCCTGTCGTTATTCAGTAGCTGCCTTGCTCGACACTATCAGATCGACCGAAGTCTCCCTGCTGAGAATAGCAGGATGTGGCGAGAAACCCTTTGAAAGCGAGATACCCCCCGTCGTCGGGCCCGGGCCCCGCGCCTGCCGCCGCCACGCCTGCTGACTCTCCCGGGCCCGGTGAGGGGCCCCAGAGCCCGGGCCCCGGGGAGCCCTTGCTGACCAACTCTTCACGATGACCTTACCTACCTTCACTGATAATGGCTTACTTTGGGAATTTATCGTTTTTCTTAGACTTAGGTTGTCATTTTTTCTTTCAAAGGTTTCGCCTTAGATTTAGTTGAAATAATGGAGAGCAAAATTTTTAGCTGCAAAGAATGCTCATACCTTTCATAGAAAGCAGAAAACTTGACGGGAACTGTCTGAAAACGTCTGAGCGAATGGGCGATGAATGAAGAGCTGGGGTTTCTCAAACTTTATTCTCAAAATGCCTTCTCCAAAGTAATCAAAATTTTTTTTTTTTTTATTTTTAAAATTAAAAAATGGTTCAATAGGTAAAATTTACTACATTTAAAATACGCACGCCCCCTTTCGCACGCCCCGCACGCACGACGCACGACCAAAACACACAACACACACACAACACACACCCCACACACCACCACCACAAACCCCACACACACACACAAACACCAACCACACACACATGACCACACACACAACCCCACACACACACACACACCAAACACCAAAACACATTTTACACAATCACACCACCCCATACGCCCCCACACAACACACACACAACACACACACACAAAAACACACACCCAACAAAACCCCCAAAACCACAATCACACACACAAACCCACGCACACAACCCACACACACAAAACAACACAACACACACACAGGGCGCCCACGCACATGCAAAACAAAACAACACACACAAAAAAAACACACACACACACACCACACACACCCACACGGGGACACAATAACACACACACAATACACACACCCACAAACACCACTCAATCCCCCTCCCCACACAATTCCCCCACACACACAACAAAATCACAACAAAGCATACGCCACACACACAAAAAAAACAAAAACCCCCCAAACACAACACACACACAACCACACACACACAAAAAAACACACACACACAAAGAACCCGCACCCCCAAAAACCCCCACAACCCCACCACCAAAAAAAACCCCCACAACAAAAAAAACCCCCCCCCCACACACACACAAAACACAACGCACAATTTACACGCACAAGCACACGCACACCCGGCGCGCACATCCACACAAACACACACAAAACAAAAAGACGTGTGTGGTTTTTTGGGGGTGTTTTTTGTGTGTGGTTTTCATGTATTCTATATATAAAATAATATATATATATATTTTTATATATTTTATAAAATTAATTATTTTATATTTATATAATAAATTTTTATATTAATAAATACAATTTGTATGTACGGGTTTTACATAATAATACAAGTGTTCTAAGTGGGGTATATAACACACACATAGGGCACACCCCACACACACACACCCCCACACACACACCACACACACACACCACACAAAAAAAAATGAAAAAAAAAAAAAAAAATATAATATTTATATATATAAAATATGGGGCCCGCGGTGGCCGAATGGTTAGGGGCATCGGACCCAAAACTGTTTACGGGCGGCCCAAACTGGGGGTTCGAAAGGGTTCGAGTCACCGGCCGGCGCGTTTTTTCCCTTTGGGGAAGGAACTTCAAACCCCCGATTGCCGCCCAGCCAATGGGGCCCAAAACCATCCCAAAGTCATGGTTTTTTCCCAAAGGGGAAAAAAAGAGAGAATGAATTTCCAAAAAATAAACCGGGGGAAAAGGGAAAGGCCCACCACCCCTCTAAATTGCCATAAAAACATGGAAAAAAAACCAAAACGTAAAGGACCGGCCCGGGGCCGAATGGTTAAAAAAAGTATAATTGACTTTTTCCCCTTTTTGTGTGGGGTTTTTGGGGGTTAGGGTTTAAGTTAAAGGTTTTTTTTTATGAAAAAAATTTTTAAATTTAAAAATTTTTCCACCAACTAAGGGGCCCCCAGTTGGCCCAGAATATTTTAGGCCCCAAAGCCCCCTGGGGTCCAGGGTAGCATGCTTTTAATTGGTTTTTCAGGGCTCCTTGAGTGAGTACTTAGGTTTTATTCCTTTCCACGGAGAGTGCCGGTGTTACCTTTTTAGGTATCATTCTCTCTATTTATCCGGCTTGGGACCAGCATGACTTTGGGATGGTTTGGGCCCACCCAGTGGCTAGGCAGGCAATCGGGGTGAATTCCTTGCCCAAAGGGGAAACACGCGCCGGCCGGTGACTCGAACCCTCAAACCCTCAGATTGCCGTCGTAAACAGTCTTGAGTCCGATGCTCTAACCATTGGGCCCACCGGGGGCCCCATAAAATATAATATATAAATATATATATAATAATTATATATTATATATATTATTACATTATATTATTTGTGTGTGTGTGTGTGTGTGTGTGTGTGTGTGTGTTTTTGTTGTGTGTGTGTGTGTGTCTATGTGTGTGTATATATACACACTCTTAGATACACATGTATATATTATGTACATACACACGTACATACACATGTATGTATTATATATATATATATATATATATATATATAAATATATATATTATTTTTAATATATATTATATACATATATATATATATATATATATTATATATATACATGTACCACACAAACACACACACACACACACACACAACGTCTGTGTATGTGTGTGTGTGTTTGTGTGGATGTGCGCGTCCGTGTGCGTGTGCTTGTGCGTGTGATTGTGCGTGTGTGTTTATGTGTGTGTGTGTGTGTGTGTGATTGTGTGTGAGTGTGATTGAGTGTGTGTTTGTGTGTGGGGTGTGTGTTTTGTGTGTGTGGTTGGGGTGCGTGACGTTTGTGGTGTGTGATTGTGGTGTGTGGGTGTGTGTGTGTGTGTGTGCATGTGTGTGTGCGTCTGTGGTGGTGTGTGTGTGTGTGTTGTGTGTGTGTGTGTGTGGTGGTGCGTGTGGGGTGTGTGTGTGTGTGTTGTGTGTGGTGTGTGTGTTGGTACGTGCGTGCGTGCTTTGCGTGCGTGCGTACGTGCGTGCGTATTTTTATGTAGTAACTTTACCTATTAAAACCATTTTTTAATCTAGAAATACATAATTTTGATTACATGGAGAAGCAGTTTGAGAATAAAGTTTGAGAAACCACCACTCCTTCATTCATGGGCCCATTCGCTCAACGATTCAGACAGTTCCCGTCAAGTTTCTGCTTTCTATGAAAAGGGAATGAGCATTCATTTTTCAGCTGAAAATTTTGCTCTCCTTATTTCAACAAATTTAAAGCGAAACCTTTGAAAGAATAAATACAACCTAATCTAAGAAAAACGATATATTACCAAGTAAGCATTATCAGTGAAGGGTAGGTAAGGTCATCGTGAAGAGTTGGTCAGCAAGGGCTCTCCGGGCCGGCTCTGTGGCCCCTCACCTGGCCGGAGAGTCAGCAGGCGTGGCGGCGGCAGGCGCGCGGGGCCCGGAGCCGACGACGCGGGGTATCTCGCTTATCGAAGGTTGCTCGCCACATCCTGCTATTCTCAGCAGGGAGACTTCGGTCGATCTGATAGTGTCGAGCAAGGCAGCTACTGAATAACGACAGGAAATATATTATGGTGTGGGACAAGACCGAGGCTGCCTATTGGGCGCTGCCCAGTTTCGATTATTTGTTTAGCCATTCTGAAAGATGGAATAGATATAGATATATATCTGTTGATGATTTAAAAAAAAAAATGTGTTACTCATCCTAGTCGGTTGCTGCTGATAATCTTGTCGGTACCAAACATTTTCTTTGTCGTTGGTTGTATA
This sequence comes from Penaeus monodon, assembly GCF_015228065.2. Classification (NCBI taxonomy): domain Eukaryota; kingdom Metazoa; phylum Arthropoda; class Malacostraca; order Decapoda; family Penaeidae; genus Penaeus; species Penaeus monodon. The sequence continues at coordinate 10,833 of NW_023638697.1, forward strand.
TGTTTTAACTGATTTCATTATATCATATTTCTTGTAAATTTAAGGAAGCAGTTCTTTGTCTTTAACTAAAACCCCAATCATATTATGCAACAGTAATTTAGAAAGTATATTTACTGTGCTCATTGAAGTGAATGCTTGTGAGTGCTGAAAAAAAAATTCTGACATTACTTTCAGCGTTTCTTGAATTCCGTTTTACGTATTATACCAGTCATTGCAAGTTGATAAAGTGCCCATAGGAGGTTCTTCTGCCCTAAGCGTCGTCACATTGGCCTGCAGTAAGGCAATTCAGGCAGCGGGATTCTGCCAAGATTCATGTCATGAAGTCCATACTTCTTTTTTGTAAAGAGCATTTGCTTCGGTGCTCACTGTATATAAGTCTCTTAAATCGGCTTCACTAATGCGACACAAAGTTCCCGAGTCTTGCATCGAAGGCAATAACAGCTCCTCTGTTTCAGATCCCGCTATCGGTGAGCTGGAGAACCAGGAGTCGTCTTACGGCAAGGATTCGTGTTGTTACAAGTTGTCCACGCATCCCACGCCCATGTGCAGCCTCAACGAGAACCCAGCGGAGCACCAAACCCCCGTCCTCAGCTCCACTTGCCCCACCACTTCCGGCACCCATGAGCGCCCATCTGATAACCAGTGTCTTTCAGCCATTGGCGCGGACCCTAGTTTACGTCAGTCTCACTCTAGCACAGCTGCTCCCTCAAGCAGTGGCAGCTGTTCAGTTATATCTAGAAAAACATTGTTGGACTCGTACAGCGTTATCTATATTGTTGTTATGTCTAGTGCGAACTCGTGTGTGGCTGCCTCGGGATTTACCTAGTGACTAGCGTCCATGTCATGTGTTGTTCAGAGGCCGTGCGAGGCGACCACGCCTGCACAGTTGTTACCGTTGAACTCATGTTCCCTTCTGTGCGCCAGTGTACCTCGGTGTCCCTTTCTCTATACCTTTACACCGCTCCGAGTACATAAATTGTCCCCACACTTCCCTTTACCGACCCACACTCCATACCGGCCAAAAAATCCTTTATCATATGTCTCTTTTAGAGTTCATACAAAAGTATGAGAGCCATTTCCCTCCTCCCATCCTTCCGCTCTCTTCGCCTGGGCCCTGCGTAAAGCCCGGACCAATTCATTTCATTCCTTTTAAAATCCATTCTTGGTATTGACCTTTTGTCATTCACTTTGGTATTGTTAGGAACAAGTGCATTTCCATGGTCGGTCGGTGATGAAATTTTTTCGATAATTTAATACTTTGGAGAATGAACGCTCACATTTCCCATTCTTTGATCTTGATATCGTTACTGTTCTTCCTTTTGTTGGCCGGCACTGAATCAAGTTAAAAGTACTCTAGTACATTCACCACTCAGTGGCTTGCACTCTATTTTAAGTTTCGTAGAAACGGTTATGTAGTCTGTAATCAAACACTCAAATATGTTTACAAGATTCCGATGCAAAGTACCCGAATATTTATTTGTCACATCCAGTATATAAACATTTAATGATTTGTAAATAGTCCATTTGTCTCCGATCTGAAATCAATCGTCCCATTCACTCGTTTTCCTTTTATTTTGTCTCCGAACGCTTTACAACCAGTCATATATATATATATATTATATATATATATATATATATATATATATATAATATATATATATTATATATATATTTATAATATATATATATGTATACATAAATATTTTTTTTCTTTCTTCTTTTCTTTCTTTTTCTTTCTTTCTTATTATGTCTCATCTATCCCCGCGACATATAATAGCTCAGATTTAATATAAAAAAAATAATACTTGTAGCAATTATGTGGTTCTTTTTAGTCTAACGATTTGTTCTATCTTTGCTTACATTCCACTCGTTTCTTTCTATAAGTCATTTCCTCTCGGTCCCCGATATAAAGTAAAGAGGTCATCTTT
>NW_023638698.1:5000-12760 GCF_015228065.2 Penaeus monodon
TTTTAATATATATATTTAATCATGAAAAATGAATAATAAAGGAATTGTTCCATTCTTTTGATGTTTTTGGCAATTTTAGGGAAAAGTGATAAAATTCCAAATTCTTTTAAATCTGACAAAAATGATGAAAAATGAAATAAAGAGAATTTGGATAACTTTTTGATTATTTTTAAATTTTATTACTTATCTTATTATCATATTTTTTATTGTTTATTATTTTTGCTTTAATTTTAGTATTATTGCCTAAAAATATTTTATAAGTGTAATAAAAACAATAAAATAAAATAAGTATATAAAATAATACTAATCGTTTAATATTTTTTATTAATATTATTTTTTTGTTTTTTATAATTATTATTTTTTTTTAATTGTATTATAATTTTAAAAATAATTATTATAACATAAAATTACGTAAAACGAATTAATTAAAAAAATTAAAAATAAATTATTATAAAAAGTCTTTTATTGTTATTTTTATTTTATGACTATTACTATTGTATTGTTATTTATATTTTTTTTTAAAAAATTATATTATAACTGCAAAATTTGCAATAAAAATTATATTTTGCAAAAATAATGAAAAAATTTTGCAAAATGATATTAATTGCAAAATGATGAAAATGATGATGATATGATGATATTAACGGAATAATGATGATAATCATAATAATAATGATTATAATAACAGGAATTGTGTCCTATATAAAAAAAAGGGGTAAAAAAAAAAAAAGACCCCAATTCGAAAAAGGAAAATACAGCTTTTGAAGTATACTCAAAAATGACGTTTTTTTCCTTTCATTGATGTTTTTGGCAATTTTAGGTAATAATGTAAAAAATTTACCAAATTCTTTAATATGACAATAATATGATAAAAGTGAGAATAAGAGAATTTGGATAAATTTGATGTTTTAATATTATTACTTTATCATTAATTATCATTATTATTATTATTATCATTATTATTATAAAATTATTTTTTTATTATTATTATTATTTTTAAAATTTTTATTATTTTTAGTAGTATAGTATTGTAGTAATATAGTAGTGTAGTATAGTAGTATTTTAAATTTTTATATTATTCCCAAAAAATTTTTTAAAGTGTAAAAACAAAAATAATTTAAAATAATTAAAATTTTGATAATAATACTAATCGTTTAATATTGTTTTTAAATATTTTTATTGTTATTATTATCTTTATTATTATTTTTACTATAGTATTTTGTAGAAATAATTATATACAGTAAAAAATTACGTAAAACGATTTTAATAAAATAATGATAAAATAATTTTTATAAAACGTTATTTTTGTATATTTTGTATTACTACTATTGTGCTGTTATTAGTATAGTTTAAAAATAAAATTTTAAAACTGCAAAAAATTTCAATAATAATGATAATTGAAAATGATGTAATAATTGAAAAAATAATTATGATGAGGGCAAATGCAAAATGAAAAATGATGATGATAACCTAATAATAAAGTAATCATGATAAAAGATGAAAATAAAGGAATGGTGTCCATTAAAATAAAAAAGGGTAAAAAAAAAAAACCCAAAAAAAGTCAAAAAAAGCGGAAAAAATCTTGCGTTTGCGGAGTTTATTCCAAAAATGACTTTTTTTCCCATTTTTTTGATGATTTGGCAATTTTTAGGGAAATAATGATAAAAATTTACCAAATTCTTTTATCATAACAAAAATGATGATGAAAGGAGAATAAAGAGAATTTTTGGTAACATTTGAGATTTTAATATTTTTAAAATTATCATTATTATTATAAACATTATTATTATTTTATTATTATTATTTTTTACATTTTTATTATTTTTTACTATTTTATATTTTAAAATTATTGTTTATTCCCAAAAAATATATCATAATGTAATAAAACAAAAATAAAAATAATAATAATAATAATAAAAAAATAATCGTTTATAATATTTTTTTAAAAACTATTTTGTTATTATTTCTTATTATTACTTTACTGGATTTAAATTGAAAAAAATAATTTTAAAACAGTAATAATTACAGAAATAACGCTTTTAAATTAAAATAATGTAAAAATCATTTTAAAAACACGTTATTTTTTATATTATTATTGTTATTTTATTTTTTATTTAGTTGTTTTAGTATATTGTAAAAATATTTTATACGAAAAATTGAATAATAGAAAATAATTGCATAATGATGATAAAAATTGCAAAAATTTTGATGATAATGATATGGAAAATGAGATAATGATGAGATGAGATGATGAAACCTAATAAGATGTAATCATGATAATAATGATGAAATAACAGGAATTGTTCCATATACAAAAAAAAAACTAAAAAAAAAAAAATCCCAAAGTCAAAAAAGCGGCAAAATCAGCGAAGTAAGTTTGAGAATATACTCCAAAATACTTTTTTTTTCCACTTTTGAGATTTTGGTATTATTACTTAAAAATGATAAAAATTCCCCGAATTTTTTTTTAATCATGAAATAAGATGATAAAAGTGAGAAAAAAGAATTTGGAAACATTTGATTATTTTTTATTACATTATAATTTTTATTTTTATTATTAATATTTTTATTATTATTATTTATTATTATTTTTATTTAATTTTAGTATTTTTGCCAAAAAAAATAATAGCTTTAATAAAAACAATAATAAAAATAATAATAAATAATAAAAATACTTCGTTAAAAAAATGTTATTAATGTTATTATTGTTATTTTTATCATTACATTATTTTTTGGTAGAAATTGAAAAAACTAATTTTTATAACAGTATAATTACAGTAATAACGATTTTAATTAAAAAATTTATAAATTTATTAAAAAAAGTTATTTTTGTTATTATTTTTGTTTTTACTATTTTATTATGGTTTTAGTATATTTTGTAAAATATTATTATAACGCAATAATTGTATAATAATGATATAATTGCATAATGAAAAATTCAATTGATGTATGAATGATAACATAATAATGATGAAATCATGATAATAACAGGAATTGTGCCCATATATAAGAAAAAAAGGGGTAAAAGAAAAAAATCCAAAAAGTCAAAAAAAAGGGGAAAAAATCACGAAATATACCCTTTTGGGGAAGTATACTCCAAAATGTCGTTTTTTTCGATTTTTTTTGGGATTTTGGAAAATTATTGGGGTAATAATGATAAAAATACCCAAATCGTATTAATATACAATAAGATAAAAAGTGAGAATAAAGAAAATTTTGGAAAACATTTGATTTTTATTACTATTATTACTTTTATTATTTTTTATCATTATCATTTTTATTATTATTTTTTTATTATATTATTATTATTTTTAACATTAGTTTTTGCCAAAAAAAATCATAACTGTAACAAAAACAATAAAAATAATAAAAAAAAATAATAATAAAATAATTTTTAAAATATTGTTATTAGTTTTAAATATTGTTATTTTATCATTTTACTGGTAGTAAAATTGTAAAAATAATTATTATAATATAAAATTACAGAATAACGTTTTAATTAAAAAATGATAAAAAATAATTATTATAAAAAACTATTATTGTTATTTTTTTGTTATTACTATTATTTTGTATCCGTTATTTAAGTTGAAAAAATTTTATTATAACGCAATAATTGAAATATTGAAATTTAATAATATAATAATTTCAAAAAGATATAATAATTGCAAAAATGATGATAATGAATGGTAATATGATAATGATGATGAAAACCTAATAATGAGTAATCGGATAAAAATGATGAAAAGAACAGGAAGGTTCCATATATAAAAAAAGGTAAGGAAAAAAAACCCCAAAAATCGAAAAACGGCAAAATCTATAAAATTAGGCTTTTGAGAGTATACTCCAAAATGAGTTTTTTCCATTCATTTGATGATTTTGGAAATTTATTAGGGTAAAAATGATAAAAATTACCAAAATTTTTCTATTAATCATGACAAAAATGTGATAAAAGTGAGAAAAAGAGAATTTGGATAACATTTCTTTAAAAAAAAAAAAAAAAAAAATCTAGAAACCATTTTTATTTTTTTCGGGTTGCTCTATTTCTGTTTTTCCTTTTACAGGGAAGTAGAAAAAACCAAAAGGTTTACATTTTTTCCCCTTTTGGTTCCACTTACTTACCACTGTCGTCTTAGCATTCGTCTATTTATAAAATACTTTGTATGAAAGGGAGTTGTTGTTATTATTATTATTGTTGTTTTATTAATTATTATTTTATTTTTATTACTATCATTTTATCGTTTTTTCGTTACTTTGTTTTGTCATCATTAATATTCCCTTTTAATTGATTATTTATTATAGAAAAAATGGTATTTGTCATAATGGATCGGTATCAAAGATTTTATTAATTATGATAATGACAAAGAATAAAAATTTTTTAAAAAACAAAAATAAAAAATGTAAAAATAATGATACCGATTTTTTCCTATCAGTCTCTAAATCCACGTTTTCTATCTACTGCTCCCAAAAAAAATCGTAATCTTTTGCATTTTATGTCTTTTTTAAATTGGGTTTTTGGAAAAAAAAAAAAGCATCTATACTGATCAACCCCCAAAAAGTTTTTTGTTTGTGGAATTTAAATAAATGTGTTTTTTAGTATCGTATATGAACACACAATTATTTTTTTTGTTTTTTTTTCCCTCTTTTCTTCTGTGATGAATTCTTTTAAAACCTTTATTTTACTTTTTTCTTTAATCTTGGACTATCTGCTAATTCAAGCGTATAAATTTAAACTCCAAGTATCTGATAGTACCAGGGGAAAAAAAGATTAGGCAAACATCATCATACATCATCACACATCACATCATTATTCTAATATTATTTTTTTTTTTATTTTATTATTATTATTATTTTTTATTTTATAAATATTATTATTATTTTTATTACTATAGTCGTGTATATATACTTTAAATTTTACTATTATTGCCAAAAAATAGAATAACTTAAATAAAAATAATAACAATAAAATAAAAAATAATAATAATAATAATAATAAAAAACAAAAACAAAATAAGATCGTTATGATATTGTTTTTAATATTTTCATTTTTTATTATTATTTTTTTTATTTTTACTGGTATATAATTGCAAAAAAAAATTACAAACAGTAAAAAATTTCAAATAACGAATTAAATCAAAAAATGAATAAATGATCATTATAAAATGTTATTGTTATTATTATTTTTATTACTATTATTATTGTATTGTTATTTGTAAGTTTAGAAATATTCATAACTGCAAAAATTTCAGTAAAAATGATAGTAATTGCAAAATGATGATGATAATTGCAATAATGAGATAATGATGATGGTAATGATTTATAAAATATAAAGGTATCTACGGGGTGTGTGTGTGTGTGTGTGTGTGGTTGTGTGTGTGTGTGGTGTGTGTGTTGTGTGTGTGCGGCGGGCGTGCGTGTGGTGTTTGTGTGTGTGTAATTGTGTGTTTTTGTGTGTATGTGTGTGTATATTTGGGGAAATTAAAGTATATTATATAATATATTAAAATATATATATATAATATATATTAAAAATAATATTTTATAGTGTGTGTCTGTGTTGTGTGTTGTGTGTGTGTTTTTTGTATATATATAATTTTAAAAATATATATATTATTAAAATATATATATATATATAATATAATAATATATGGATATTATAATTTATTGTACATAAAGGTAAATATTATTATATATATAATTATAAATATATATATATATAATATAAATATGGATATATATAGTTTATATTAAAATAAATGTTGTATTAAAATATATATAATATAATATATATATATAGTATATAATATATATATATATAATATATATATATATATATTATATGTGTGTGGTGTGTGTGTTGTTGTGTGTGTGTGGTTTTGTATACTATATTATATATATATATATATATATATATTATAAATTTCATTTTATTAAATCATAAGTTATATATATACGCCATATAAAAATATGTAACACCACAAAACACACACACACACAATACACACACACACACACACACCAAACACACTTCAACACAAACAACATACACACACAAAACAAAACAAACACACACAACATACACACACCACAACACATAACATACACTACACACACACACACACACACACACACACACACACCAACCACACACACACACACCCCACACAATATAAATTTTATATATATTAAAATTTTTATATATATTATATGTGTTGTGTGTGTGTTGTGTGTGTGTGTGTGTATATATAATATATATAATATATTTTATATATATTAGTATATATATATATATAATATATATATATTATTAATTACACATATATTAAAATTCGCCTCTCTCTCGCTCTCGTCTCGCTTCTCTTCCCTTGTTTCCCCTCTCTCTCTCTCTCTCTCTCTCTCCTCTCTCTCTCTCTCTCTCTCTACATTATATATTTATAATTATTATTATTATATTTTAAATGTTTATATTACTAATTTATTATATATGTGTAATATATAAAATATTATATATATATTATATATTATAATATATATATATTTTGTGTGTGTGTGTGTGTGGTGTTTTATTGTTTCTGTGTGTGTGGTATGTGTGTGCGTGTTTCTGTGTCTCTATGTGTGTGTGTTGTTCACCACACACACCCAACACAGACTATTATTATAATATATATATATATATATTATATTAAAATTTATATATATACATATATATGAAAATTATATTATATATTATATATATATATTTTTATTATATATGATATATATATATTATATATATATATATTATTATAATATATGTGTGGTGTGTGTGTGTGTGTGTGTGTGGTTTGGGCGTGTTTGTTTGTGTGTGTGTGTGTGTTTTGTGGTTTGGTGTATTTTGAGTGTGTGTGTGTGCCAAACCCCTGTTGTGTGTGTGTGTGTGTGTGGGTGTGTGTGGTTTTTGTGTGTATGTGTGTGTGGTGTTGTGTGTGTTGGTGGTGTTGTATGTGGTTTTTGTGTGTATTTACTATAGAAAAAAAATATGTATATAACCAAAATATACTAATATATACACACAAATACACACACTGACACAAATGAGTGTGGGGTTTTTAATAAGTCCTTCTCTCTCTCTCTCTCTCTCTCTCTCTCTATCTTTTTCTTTTTTATCTCCTTTTCCCTATGTTGTGTGTGTGATGGGGTGGTGTATGGTGTGTAGTATATTATATTTTATATAGAAAATATAAATATTCATATATATAAAATATTATATATATATATATAATAAATTTTTAAATATATACATAAATAATACACACATACCCACACTGCACACATATTGTGGTTACATGTATGTCCTTCTCTCTCTCTCTCACGCTCTCTCTCCCCCCCCTCTTTCTCTCTTTGTTCTCTCTCTCTCTCTCCTCTCTTCTCTCCTATATAATATAATATATAATATTAATTATATATATATTTATATACTATATATTATATTATAAATAATATAGTATATATATATATATAATATATATATATATATATAAAATATATATTATAAAAAATATTGTCTGTGATCTCTCTCTCTTCTGGTAGTGTATTCATTATATATAAAAATATAATAAATATAATTTTATAATATATATATTATATATATATAATATATATATACATAATTAAAGATATATATGGTGTTGTGTGGTTGTGGTGTGGGGTGGGGGGGGGGGGTGGGTTGGGGTGTGTGATGTATGTTTTATGGTTGTTTGTGGGTTTTTTTGGAAATTTTTTTT
>NW_023638699.1:0-12758 GCF_015228065.2 Penaeus monodon
TTTTAAAATATAAAAAAAGCATCCAAGAGATATCTACACACACACACACAACACACCACACACACAAAACCCCACACACAAAACCACACAAAACAAATATATATATATTATATTATATCTATATATTATATATATATTTTAAATATAAAAACATATGTATGATGTAAATAAAATTTAAAATATATGAAAAATACATATTTTAATTAAAATATATATTAATTATATTATATAATATATAAAATATATGTAAAAAATACACATAACTATTTACCCTGTAGTTTTTTTGGAAAACCCTTTTTTTGTGCTGAAAATATCGGAACAAAAGGTGTGTATTGAAACCTTAAAAATTCTTTACCCAAAAATTTTATTCGGGTGCACTTTTCAAGAACTCAGGTTCATTAAGATTTAATTCATTTTTTGGGTTTTTGGGTTTACTGTGCGCACAAAACACGCACGCACGCACACGCACACACACACACAACACACAAAACACACACACACACACACACACACACACACCCCCCACACCCACACAACTATATATATATATATATAAAAATATATATATATATATATATATTTTTATATATATATATATTATATATATAATTTTAAAAGGGTTTTACAAAATGTTATCAGTGACCTCTGAAAAAGATTATAGTAGCACAAAAAAATATACTTAGGAAAAAAATTTTTTTTTTTGGGTATTTTCAGAAAAAAAATAAAAAAAAAAAAAATAGCAAACATAAAATAATTTTTTTTCCAGTACAAAAATTTTGTTGAAAAACATTAGTGGCAAATTATTTTCCGTCAAGGACATTTTCAGTTTCTAACCCTCATTCTCTAGAAACTGACGTCTTGTGCGTTGTCAGTGGTTGTGTTATGAAGAACCCCAACTCAAATTTATACAACTTATCTCTCAATTCTGCATAAACGATATTAGGCGGCTAACTTTTTCTTTTAAAAAAACCAGACATTTTCAAAAAAAAAACCCCAAATTTTTTATATGGACTCCCTTGTTTATTTTTGCTGTTACCAGTAGTTTTGTGGGGAACCAATATATGTGTGTGCGGGGGAAAAGGCTAAATCTCCCAAAATGCGTGTTTGCTCAGAGGGAAAAGAAAATTTTTTCCCCTAACCCTATTTATCATATCCTCCCAAAAATTTGGTTTTTTGGAAAAGTATTCTGTTTCATTTTCTTTACCAGGAACTCCAGATCCCACAGAGCTAAATTTTAAAATTTACACAGGAACAGCTAAATTAACAAAAGGGAAGGGCCCCCACTTTTCCCAGTTAAAAATAATCATTTTGTTCTAATGACAGTGCTTTTTCTTTTTTTGGCAGCATCTACAGCTCCTATAAACGCCACCGAAACCGGCAGTTTTTCTAAAAAAGTCCTCTTTAACAAGGCTAAATCTCCATGTGAGGGCCAAAAGTGCGTTTGTTGTAATGTTAACTAAAACATAAAAGACTTTAAAAAAACAGAATTTTCCCAATGACCCAAAATTGCTGCCCTAATCTTTCGGTAGTAACGGGCCCGGCAGAGTCACTCCCAGTGCTTTTTGGGTCCATGTCTCCGGGGTTTTTTCTGCCCAAAATGACCCTTTTTTACTCCAAGCAGAATTTTTTTATTTTCCCGGATTTCCCAAACATATCCAATTTGCTTGGATGCTCCCATCTGAAACGGGGGGGTATAATATTTGCTAAATTTTTTTTAAAAACAAAGAACAGATTACATCCAACCTTAAATCAAATTTTTATAAAATATATATTTTATATATATTATAATTTTATATATATATATATATATATATAAAATAATTATATGTATATAAAATATTCATATACATATTTATTATATATATAAAATATATATATTTATAAAATTATGTTCTATATCTATCTATCTATCTATCTATTTTATCTATTTTAATATATATAAAATATATATTTTTTTTATTTATTCATATAGTATTTTATATTTCTTTTACACACACACACACACACACACACCACACACACCACACACACACACACAAACAATAATTTTATATATATATATATAAATATATATATATTATATATATATAATATATAAAACTTTAAATAAATAATTATATAATATATATATGATATTATATATATATATTATATTTTTACACTGTAACGATAGCCGATGGGGCGGTAAGGGGGCAGACAAGTCGGTCTGGCACATGAGGAAATTTGGGCAAGCGGCAAAGGGGGAAAACAGACTTTTTACTTTTTTGTTGAGATATTTTGGGTAATGAGAGGAGGGTTTAAAAACTGACGGAAAAGGGGGTTTCCAGCCCGGTCGGGCGTGCTGAAGGCGGTCTGTCTGTCGCTCGCGGGCGACCCTCGTATGAAACCCCCAGTTTTATATATGTGTTTGTTACAAAAATATGTTTGCCAATTTTATTCTATTTAATTTTTGTTATTTTTCAACATCCCTTTGGTATAATCTTATGTTTTGTAAACTTTGGCCTATTTCCCCACACACACAATCATATAAGTATGTCCATTCCCTTTAACCTTTTTATTCGTTTCTCGTTGCCACACTAGACATTCCTATGTTGTATTGTCATCCCTTCCACAAAAAGCTATGCTTTGTTGTAAACACTCCTTTAAATAAACCAAGGGTTCCATATTTTTAAGGCACGTGATCTATGCCCATCTTTAAAACCACGGTAGGAGATGACGGCGGACTCCCTGCGGGGACCCAAGGAGAACACCTCGCTCCTGGGTTTGTAGCCGTACTCCATCATTCTATACAAAAAAAAGGGAAGTCTTTATTCTTGCTCGCCTACTTTACCCCTAAGCCCCGCCACCTACCTACTCTTGTGGGGCCCCATCATTCCGGCTCTTACAAGGGATATCAGTATCAAATTTTTGCTAGTTAATGAGGCAAAACAATGCCGGGGGACGGCGTTTCTGGGCCCTTTCAGAATACGTGAACGGGCGGCGTAAAGGGAAAAATCCGTCTTCAGGGGGCATCACAGAATGCGAGCGAGCGAGCGGCCCCGGGGGGAAAAGGAGCATCCTCAGGTGGCGGTAATACAGGATACTTTACGAGTGAAAATCTATTTGGGGGAAAAACTCATAAATGCAAATAAAACAAAAAAACTGAAAACTAAACCCGCAGAAAAAAAAAAAAAAATCAATGCACAATTAAAAAAGTCGAAAATTAATTATTGAGCAAAAAATGAAAATAATAAAAGGAAAACTAAGCTTTGACACCATTATTTTTCTAAACGCCCCCTTCACACTCGGGTTGATGTTTTTCCTTTGTTTGGTCGCGACGGGCGGGGGGGAATCCGCAGGGGCGAGGAACTCGGCTTGGTTTTTAGAAAGGGTTTTGGGGGTGGCCCACGTCCTTGGTGATCCCGTGGCCAGTTTGGGGGCCCCTTCTAAAATCTGCACAGCGTTGGGAGCAAAGGATCCCGGTGTTTAGGGTTTTACTGCAGGGGTTTTAAAAGTGGGGGTGGAATTGCTTGTCGGAGTTCAGCAGGGTAGGCGGACAGCGTCGGTTATCCGGGGTTGGGGGCATCCCGGGCAGGAAAGGGCTGGCTCACACTATGGCGAAGTTTTTGCGTTCTCGGCCCGGTGTGGGTGTTGAAAGCGGAGCACGAAATTCGGGGCGCTATATGATTTAAAGTACCGCTAAGCCACCATTGTAAGAGCCGGATTGATTTTGGGGGGCCCACAAGAGTATGGTAGGGGGCGAGCTTAGGGGGTAAAGTTAAAAACGAGCAAGATGTAATGACTTCCCCTTTTTTTTGTATAGTAAGATGGAGTACGGCTACGCCCAGGAGCGAGGTTTGCTCCTTTGGGTCTCCGCGGGGTTGCCGGGCATCTCCTACAGGGTCTAAAGAGGGCAAAAGGGTCAAGTGCTTAAAAAATTTTTGGCAACCATTGGTGATGAAAGGTAGTGTTTTTAACAATGCATAGCTCTTGGGAAGGGGATAGACAATACAACATAGGAATGTTTAGTGTGGCAACGAGAGACGAATAAAAAAGGTAAAGCAATGGACATACTTTTAAAGTATGTGTGTTTGTGTGAATATAGGGGATGTGACCAAAACCCTTAAAATTATACAAGGGATTTAGAATAAAACAAATTTTAAATAGAATAAAAATTGGGAAATATTTCCCGTAACATCACATATATAAAGCTGGGTTACACCCCACACGCACACACACACACCCCACACCCTCATATTTTATATATAATTTTATATATAATATATATATATAATATATATATTATATATATTATATATATATATATATATGAACTGATAAATGCCGTTACAAAAAAAAATTTATATGTAGATAAAAAAAACAGTAAAGGGCGATTAGAAGCAGGAAGGGTGGAGAGGCGAAAAAGGGCAGAAAGGTGGGGTGGTATAATCACGGGAATACCAGTTCCTCTCAGCTAATAATATGACCCCCGTCAAAACTACATGGGGATTATAAAATCAGATATCCCTTAAAGACATAACTATGTTATATAAAGATAAGGATGATAATAGTAACAGTGAATTTAGAAGATTTGTACCATACCCTTTTGAAATGGGGCCCGTCATTGCTATGTGCTCATAAAAAAAAAAAAAAAACGAAAGGGAGGGCCTAGCTTTTAAAACAATCTATCACGCTCTGGAAATTTGGGGACTTTTTCTTTTTAATATCATGAAATCCTTTAGAACAAAAAAATCTAGTTTTTCCAAATTCCCGTCCACCTTTCTTATTTTTGTTTTTTTCCCCAAAAAATAATTTTTTCAAAAACCTACATTGTAGAATAGCCTTACGTGGGAGAATTATCAAGCAAATTAAAATGGGAAGTTTAAAGTAAAAACATAAATCTATAAAACACATGAGGGAGAACTTTCAAAGGGGCAATATTAGCAAAAAATATCCAAGATAAAAAAGGTACATTAGAAGCCAGAAACCACGCAATTTCAATTTAATTGGGGTAAAAAAGATAAAAATAAAAAAAAAAAAAAAAAAAAATCTAAAGTTTCAATACAAATGCAAGTGTAATGTAAAAACTTTTCTAAAATTTAAAATAAAAATTTTTTATGAGGCCGAATCCTCATAATACACTTGCAGCAAAATTTTTGAACCTAATCATGAATTTCATAAACCTAAAAAGGGGGCCCCCAAACGGGGAATTTAAATTTTGGTTTTTGGGGGTTACTTTTTTTGAGGCAATTTAAATTTTTTAAGGGTTTTTTTTTATTTTTATAAAACAAAACCCTGAGCCAAAATACAAAATGTCCCATGCATATAAATAAACGTAAAAATTCAGGGAAAACCTTCGCAAAACAATTTTCGACGATTTTGGGATTGAGGGAAAACCCCCCACTCTCCCCCCCCCAAAAAACCCAAAAATAAAAAATAAAAAAAAATAAAAAAAAAAAAAAAAATAAAAAAGGGAAAAAAAAATATGGGGTGTTTTGTTTGTTGTGTGTGTGTGTGTGTGGGGTGTGGGTTGTGTGTGTGGTGTGTGGTGTTTTTGTGGGTGGGGTGTGGTGCGTGCGTGGTTAAAAAGATATAAAAAATAACCCCCCTAAACTGTCGAATGCAGGGCCGTACATACGTAGTTGGGTTCTTTGCCTTTGTCCTTTGTAGGACAGAGTCGCAATTTTTTAAATTATTCAGGGGTAAATCATTACTATTGGGATGTATTTAATGATTTTAGACATGCATTACTCTGCAATTTCGCTGATACCTTTCATGCCCTACCCGCTACCCGGGGGCCAAAATAGGGGAGGGAAGGGGGGGGGGGGGGGGAGTCGTTGGGTAATTTTTTATACATCTGGCAGTCGAGAATCAGAAAATCCATCGATACCAAAAACGTTGGGTTTTTTCGATGAGGGAATTTAAAAAATTTCTTGTTTGGGTAATTTAGGGTTTAAGGGATTTTTTTTTAACTTTCCAAAAACCCCAACTCTTTATACGCTCTGATACATGGGTTTGGGCCCTTTTGCGTACATTATTGGGAACCCGTCGAAAAAATCTTTTCATTTTTTAATAAAGTGGGTTTCCTTCATTTGATAGGGTTTGATTTCACTCCCGGGCCCCCAATCGAGCGCATATTTTTTTAGATTATTTCACGTAGTCCCCAGATAGTCTCCTTAAAATTTCGATCGCATTTCAAGTCTTTTATATAACTTTTTATTGAAAATGCATAAAACGTTTCTGTGCTTTTTTTGGGAGACATCAAAACTGTTTTTCTCTTTGGGGAAAACCCTGAAATCAGTCATGACGGTCGCCCGGAACGAAAATGGTAAAAAATTTTCCCCAAAGTGTTTTCCCATCTATGACGTGGTTTTCGACTTCGGGGGGGATGCCCGTCCCTTAAAAACATTCTGTACCTCAGTGGATATAACCCCTTTCAAACTCAAAAAAATCAATGAAAATGTTGATATCTTGATTTTTGATATTGTAAAAGGGTATTGGGGAAATCTATACAATGGTGAACCAAAGGGGAGTTATACTTGTTAAAAAGCTTCACTCTTTTTTTCTGAAAGTTGACACCCCAAAACCAGTTTTGGGAAAACAGGAAGGGCAATGTCAAAAGGGTAAAGGGTCTAGTGAGTCGGGGTCCGGTCAGCTTTGCCCGGAGGGGGAGGGCCAAGCCGACCTTACCGCGTCAACTCTTTTCACGAACTCTCGGTCAACGAGGGGAGATAGAATTTCAATACGCCCCCGCTGAGTGAAGGGGTTTTTTTGGGGCTTTTTGGGTCAACGTGGAAAACAGCCACGTGGTCCACTGGTAACAGAAATAGACTTCTGCATATGTTACATTGCTCGGCCACACTACTTGCGCCTTGCCCTCGAGGCGCCTTCAAGGGTGAACTAACTTGGCTGGTCGTCTCGTTCCTCGTGCATTGTCCTGGTGCATCTTCGTGGCTGCTCGTCCCTGTCGTCCTCTCCTTCCTGGTCCTCGGTGTAATCTGTCCGTCCTCGATGTCCACACGTCCTCGAAAGTCTCGCACAGGTCCTCCTTGACTTCGGATTTGTCTAGACCTCCTCGTAGTGCTCGTCCAGGCCTAACTCGGCGCGTCCTTGTCTAACGTCCTCACAGATCTCGTCCAGGTCCTTCTCGGTGGCATGCTTGTCCTCGTCCTTGTACTCTTCATCTGGATCTACGGGCGTCGGGGCAGGGGCGTCCTGATCGATATCTCGGGGCGGCTGATACGAGCTCCTGAAATTGACTGGATCTGCAGGCTCAGCCAGGCATCGCCCATCCACAGCATCCTGGGGCGACTGGTACCTGCGCTGGCGAGTCTTGGTGCTTTGCTGGATTTACGGGAGTCGGCAGGCAGCACCCATCCACTACATTATGGGACGGCTTAACACCTGCTCTGACGACATCCTGGTCTGCAGGCCTATGGCGATCTTCCGATGACGTCCTTCCCACAGCATCTACGGGTCCTCCTTCGGTGCCGTGTCGGTCTGACTGTAATATATAGTTGGGAACCAGATCTTACACATAAGGGCCAGAATAAGAGGAAAAAAATGCAACAGAGAAGAGGGGGTGTTAAGTACTACTAACCGGTTATTTATAAAATTTGTGGTTTTTAATGTTCGTTTTTTTTTATTTATTTTTGTCTTTATTTTTGTGTGTTTTATTTCACAAAGATAAAGAAGAAAATAGGAGAGGGAGACGTCAGTAGTGATCCGCATGGACCTGGCTTGAACTACCAACCGTCTCTGATAGATATGAGAGTAGATAAGGGAAACGACAACGGCAATCCACAAGGATTTACTTGAACCACTGTCGTCACACAGAGAAGAAATAATGTAACTTGTACATCATATATGAGTCACTCGTCACAACTGACAAAATTGCGGGGTAAAGAGATATATCATAAATCTTTACACCGGCACTAAGGCAGCAACCAACCCTATTAATGAAAAGGTTCAGTGTCTTTTGTCCTGCGTGGATGAGTGAGGTGAGTGTGTGTGTATGCATGTGTGAGTGACAGCTAGCGTGAATGAAAGGGAAAGCGAGAGTGACCTCACACTGAGAATGAATCACAAACACGAATATTAGCGTTCACTATAACAAAACTGAAGTAAAATAGCAATGCTAGCTATATGAAATTATTTCAACTACCACCCTGAATTCAACATTTAATGATATGTGACAGAATGTACTTATGAAGGAATGGTGAAATGAAAAAAACGTATTCGCATGCTATTTAACAAGCAAATTTTCTCGGGGTCAGCAATCTGAACTGCCGAGGTACATATCTAGCTATGCATGTTATACTTCATCGACGGGGGATCCGATACCCAAAATGCCGTATGTTGACTGAAGCGACTTGAGCCAGGAAAATCTATAAATAACTTGCTCTTTTCTGCATATCTGTGATGGGCGCTCGCGACATTCCTTACGGATATTTAAATTAACATGAATCACACAAACGCCTGGGATATACCCAAAACATGCAAGGACTCCAAGAGGGTGAGAAGGGTGCGAATAATGATTCTAGCTTAAACCCTAGTCCTACATTAATTAACAGACGTAACCGCGGGTCACACAGACTCAAAGTTGCCGATCAACGAATAACCTTTCGAAGGTCGGAGAGCAATCTATTAGGCATTTACGCAACCCCAGGGTATATCGAGCAATCCTGTGCGCTATGATATAGGGGAAGATCCTACGCTATATTCAATATAATGAATTTTATGAAATTGCATTACAAGCTACGTTCTAGCGCCAATAGAACGTGTCACCAAAGCAATGTAACAATGCTAAAGTTAATCCCTAAGGTATCAACAAAACAACAACCAAATTACAGGGAACCAAGCAGTCATGTCTTGACCCTTTCCACATCGCACCGACCGGGAAAAGAGAAAGCGAGGTCAGGTCAAGACGGGAAAACAACCTTTTCCTCATCCAAAGGACTGCAAGCGAAAAGAAAAGGGATGTCAGGTCGGGTGAGGGAAGAACAAGATAACGCGTTAAATCGTTTGCAGATGAAACAACATAAATCTCTAAAAAATTAGAGAAATTAATTAATTACTTAGAAAACATATTCCTGTTTGTTGACACATACTCAATCACACGGAAATGCGATACTGAGGCCAAGAGAATAGTGTGAGAACGTGCCATTTGCTGTCATTTAGCACTTTTTACCACACACAAAAAAAAAACAACGGCTTAACACATGTAGGGGCAAGAAAGAAGGGAAAAGAAATAATAGAAAGGGGGCCCAAATGTATACTTACGTTTTTTTTTCTTTTTTTTCTTAGACATATCTTGAAGTGGTCGAGCGGATTTTCTTCTTTCTGCAAGCTGGAAGGACGCAGCGCCCTCGCTGCAACGAGATATAACGGGTCATACGTACTCTAGTACAGTGGCTGACAGGACTCAAAACACACGTAAAGGGGTTAAACACACACTACAACACGCTACGATTGTCTAAAGGGCTTAAAGCGCCATGCGGTGTCGTGTCTGGCAGTTCCGCCCGGAGGGAAGAAGGCGAAGCCGACCTTGCCGTGTCGGCCCTTGACACGTCAACTACGCCCTCGCTGAGTGAATGTTCTTGGGACTTTTGATCACATGGAAAACAGCCACGTGGCCACTATAACAGAAAAGATTCTGCATTTGTTATAGATATAATCAATTAATAAGTCAAGTACAATCCTGCCATTAGAACAACCAATTGTCTGATTTGGACACGAACTCACTCGCGGTCCCCCTCAGCGAGTCGCCTTGTGTTGCCGCGGTGGGGAAAGGGGCCCTTTAGGGTCCCATGATCCTGGTGAGCCCAACCAGAGGGCTCCCATTCTGGAGGGAGTCACAGTGAGGATGAGAAAAAATGGCTTCTGCAGTAGAACAAGGCCTATGGAGAGGGATGGTGCACTCACCTTGGTTTCATTCCATCTTGATTCAGGGAGCATATCCATGTTGTTTGCAGTTGTGTGGCTCCGTATTTACTAGGAGGAGGAGTACGGAGTTGAGTGAGCTGCATGCTGTGCTCTGCAGATAGTAACGCCTCTTTGGTCCTCTATTCTGGTTAGAGGTGGTGGCTTGATCATCAGCTGTCAAATATGGCTGCAAGCAAGGCACTGTCAGCGTGTAGTGCAAGTTCCTGTACTGTTATCAAGTACTTAATAGTGGCTGGTCTATTGCCTCACACCCACTGTGGCTGTTGGAGTAGGATGAAGGGTCTATGAGGAGACTCACCAAAGTTAGGTCTTTAGAGCCATCAGGGCAAGGTTCCAGAGGCCCTCAAAGTGTGACAGCTCTACCCAATCCAATGAAGGGCTCTTCTGCCAGGCAAGAATGCCCCTGAAGCAAAGGCCAGTACGTGCTTTGCCCAGCAAAGGAATCTGAGCTTATTCAAAGGACTCCTTCTCAGAGTGGGGTCTTTGAAGCTACAGCAGGGACTCCAGAGGCCTCAACGGTGACAGCCCAGCTGTCACCAATCAAGGGGCCTCCATGCTGGACAGAATGCTCCTGACCAAAGCTCAGGTCCATCCTGGAAAGGGACAGCCTAAAGGTGTAGGCAGGCCTTAACCACAGGTCTGCAATAGAGCGTTTGAAGACTGGAACTATCCATGGAACTCAGGGATTATGCAAAATGGAAGAACTGCAAATCTGATAACTTCATATAACCATTGTGATGCTACAAGAGTTATGACCGGGAAAATCGTCTGATTTCCAGGTTATGGACATTGATAAGGAACTTTTAGATCAACTGCGTTTTGCAGATCTGTGAAGATTTCCTTGTGTTAAAAAGATGCGTTAATAAATTTCACATCACGAATTCACTTGCAGCAGAAGCATCCATTCCCAAAGTAGCGGCGTCTGTCGATCTCTGGTCCATGGTGGTTGATGAATCCCAACATCGGTTAGAGCAAAAAAAGTGCATCAAGCATTTTAAAATGATGTCCCAGCAATGAAACCCTTGATGTTTTATAAAAAGCCCCGACCAAAGGCCAAGCGAGTGCTAAAGGAGGCTAGATGGATTTTGGGGAGACAGTAATCCCCTTATTAATTTGGGCCCGCCTCAATGGGTAGGGGGACAAGGTCATAAGATTGCGGGAAAGAACAATCCATGTCCCCACCGTTCTTTTGCAAAGAGCTAGCTAAATCCATGGCGAGATCTCCTCTGGAGCATTTAACCCCTGTTTTTCCCTTTTTTGGCTGAAAGAACGACCCCTAAGGTCGTTTTCAGTAGGACTGCAGCAGAATTTCCATACAATTTTCCCATTTTTGTGCAAGAGATGGACTTGTTTTTGCACCCTTCGGGTAAGACGATTTCATACCAAATTACAGAGAGTCCCCCAAAAAATTCCCGTTGACCTATTCAATAGGATTTTTAGGGAGGGACATTGCCATCCACAGAAAGAAAACTTCCCTAAAACCTGGCAAGGATGCTTCCAAACAGGGGAATTTCGACCATTTTCTTACCAGGCATCTGCAGGCTGATGGGGAAAAATGTAACCCCCAGGGTTTACAGGTGCTAGGAAATGAAAATGTGCTGACCCCCTTCATATGGTTTTTGAAAGAGACGACCACAGATGCACTTTTTAGGATGGAAACTACTATACGAAAATTTCCCTTTTCACATGACTCACTGTTAGCAGTCTTCTTTTATCTTGAAAAGGGTACGATACACTTTGGGAAAAGGGGATATCATGAAATATATGGCATTGGTTTTTGAGGAGCATTATTACCTATACAAAACTTCCTTGCTAACAGAAGTTTAGAGTTTTGGGTGAGAAAAAAAGTTTCTCAACCTGAAGATAGCGAAAGGTGTCCCACAAGGAGGTCTTAAGTGGACCCTGTTTGCCATTTCATAAATGACATTTTAAAAGTGGGGGAATATGATAAGCCCTTTTAAATCAAAAATTCTCCCAAAACCAAATTGATTTATGCCAGTTTTCTATGTTTTGGGGTAAAAACAAAGCGGATGTTACTAGCCGGATAGATTCGAAAAACAAAGCAGAAAAGCTTAGGAAATGTTAAATTGTTGTCTGTATTTTTCTTACAAATAAGTGTATCGAGTGGTTACCTTGACGAAAAATTTAAGGGGCCCCTTTTTATCTAGGCAAAAGGGTGCAAAACGAAAATAAGGGAAATAGACAGACAAGAGTGAGGGTCGCCCCCCTAAGTCCTTCCAAAGTTTTCTTCGGAAATCAAAAAAATGGACGGAACTCTTCCCCCGTAGTCCTTTTATTGTACGGCTCGTGAGAAAAGAATAAATTTTTTCATTATCAGCGCCGTTTTCCGAATCATGTAGTAATGGGTTCTTTTTTCCTTTATTGTTTCATTTTTCGTGTTTTGGTAAGTATTTAGTATTTTTGTACAATCCGCGTGCGCTCTGTTTTTTACACCGGGGGATTTTACAGGGCAAACCCATTCGTCGAGAAATGCGGGGAGCAAGTTTTATTTTAAGTGCTGCGTCGATTCCCGGGCATTTTTTAAAACCCCTTTTTTGGGGTATACTGGCAAATAGACATTCGTTTCTATCACAGCCTATATTTGAACCCACCAGTGCCGCAAATGCTGAAAAAAGTGATTAAACCAAGCAATTGTGCCATAGACGGAAGCGAAGAAAAATGTGGGGTTTTCCCATATATATAGGTTTTACCCCGGGGTCCCGGGGGCAAGCCCCTGGTAGGGGTATACGTTTCCACGGGGTCCGGGGGGTTGCCCCGGTAAAGGGAAGTAATACACGGGGGGTCAGGGGGCATGCCCCCGGCTTTAAGGGGGG
>NW_023638701.1:7500-12754 GCF_015228065.2 Penaeus monodon
GAGTGCGCTTGATACCGGAATCAAGCATGAGTTCTTTTGGTGTTGAACAAAAGAAGCGTCAACAAACCGAGCCTGTGTCGGTTGTCTGCCAATCCATGCATGTAACATGTCCTGATGCACCATGGCCTCGTTTACTGAACCATGGCTTTGTGATGTCTTGGTTATCATGGATTCAGCGTTGTGGCCGAAGTTCTTTCAACTCTGAGAGGCCTAGTGTTGAATTCCGAAATCATTGTGCTTTGCAGTATGGCAGGAGTGAAAAAATAAGAATATGTCAGGCAGTGAAGACAACGTCAGCAGCTCTCTTTGATTGCGTAAGTGGCGTGAGTTATGACAAACTTGGTGTGGTGGCACTGGTAGACCATGTTCCACTGAATCACTGCCAAGAGGGGCTTTCACAAAACCCCAGCAGTCTTATTTCGCTTCCTCTTTTCTTGGATGTGATGCATAGGGACTTGAATAATTCAGAGCTTTTGTGATGTTAGACATATTTTGCAAAAGATTGCATGCCCACCATTGCCCTGTCATAATGTGCCCGCTGATGGTCATACGTATCCCAATGTTTCAGTCACATTTAGACTGGTGATTTCATTTATCACCCGCGTTTCTTGATCAGCTTTCAAGTATTCTACATGAAGAACTCGTACCTGCAAAGAAAAACATTCTGAATAATGCCAATAAATGCAGTAGTGAAAAAGTTAACCAGTACCAAATTTTTCACAATACATAGGACTTAGTAAATGAGTATCAGTTTAGCCAGAAGCTGAAGAATAAATCATGAAGATCCATAGATAAGAATATATCTCATTCAAATTGTCCAAAATATACCCCCTCCCCCTTCACTTGTTGTTGACACAGTCACTTCCATTGTAAAATATCCTATAAAAATTAATTTTGAGATTGTCTGTTGTTTCCCTTGTGTTCCAATGCCAACCTGTGAATTTAACTAAGAAACTTACTTCTGGAGAATGTAGCCTCCATGTCGAGACTTGGAAGTGGTTCTGGGCTGCAGTTCTTCAGTTCTCACTTGGTGGTTATAATAGACATTCTTTGACATCAAGCATTTCGGACACTGATGAGTCTTTTGAAATAACTCTCCTCATAAAGTCTGCCTCGAAACTCGTCTTGCGCCATTGTCAACGCAGCCCATTCACACACAATTCTATTTTTCTGAGTTTTACTCCGTTTACATGTTTCTTGTTTCTTCTTTCTTTCTCTTTGTTTTTTTCATGTCAAGGTTTACGCTACACACATCTCTTCTTAATTTTATCCATCCCTGTCTGTCTTTCTCTTCGTCTTGCTTGGAACTGCAAGATCTCCGAATTAGGTCGAAGAGGACAATAGAGAGGACGGCTGGTCTAACAGTTAAACACGACGTCAGGCGCCGCACACACCCGCCGGGGGGGTTAGGTTTCTGGCGGAGGCTCAGGCCGTGTGTATGGGTATCTATATTTTCACCCCACACCCCTCCCACAACACCACCACACCTCACACACAACCCACCACAGATATCGAGATAATCTACATACAAGCTAGCTCGACTACCAAAAACACACAAAAAAACAAAAAAATATATATATATAATATATAGACATATATATATATATAATATATATATATATATCTATATATACTGATTATATATATATGTATATATGTATGTATATATTATAATAATAAACACATACAGGATAGTTTAATATGTATATATATAGAGAGAGAGATAGAGAGATATCTAGGTATATATACAACATTTAATATATTGTATATATCATGTACATTGAACAAAAACAGAAACACATTAAACGTATACCACAAAGATGAAAAGGAAAATGGCCAAGAATAAGAAATGAAACAATAACATGACGTTTCGAACTCTTCACGATTCCTCTTCAGACGGAGTAATTAACCAAATTAACCGAATTCCAACTACTTATTCATCGAAGAGGAAGATGTGAAGTGTTTCGATGCGTTACGTTGTTCATTTCTTATTGTGGCTGTTTCCTTCTTATATGTAAGCCCCTCTTTTCAAAGCGGGTGACCGGACTGACCCATGAAAGTATCGCCCCTCTCCCACACCTCCATCATCTCCAAAAATATCGAAAACATCATACACAAACCAATAGTGAGTCATCTGACCGGACAACAACAGCCACTCACGTGATGAACTTTGCACATATAATATAAGGACAATGAGAACTGCAACCGGACTTACTAGCACTACTTGAGGAACTCTCTTCATAATGGGATGTTGTAGGACTCCGTGAGGTTAGAAGACGAGGCGTAAGAACAGAAGATACTAAATGATGGTCACGTGTCATTGGGAGGTAAACCCCAGGGTGGCAAGCAGGAATTCAGGGGTGGGCTTCTTAGTTCACAAAAGTTTAGAAAAGAAGATCGTGGAATTCTATAGTATAGCGAAACGAGTGACTTTCAGTAACAATAAAAAACTAAACAATTGGTACAGCTTAAAGATTGTCAGGGTCTATGCTCCAACTGCAGCCACCGTGATGAAGAAATAGAGAGCTTCTATGAAGATGTTCATCTAGCAGTCGAGAGAGTAAAAAACCCATTTTACAATAATAATGGCGAGATTTTAATGTCCAAAAGAATGTAAAAAGACAGTAGGAGAAAACCACAATAGGGAATCACGGAAAAAGGTACTAGAAGGAGAGGGGACAAATGTAGTTGATTTTGGGAGGCCGAACAGTCAAATCAGGAATTACATTCTTCGAAACAAAAGACTAGAGCGAAGTGGACCATGGAAGTTCGCCATGTCGAAATTGACTTCATAATTTCAAATAGGCGTGAATAAAGTAAAAAATGTTTATTAATAAGTAAACGTTAGGCAGCCGACCTTAGAATGGTCCCTCAGAAGGGAAAGGAGATAAACTCATACGAAAACCACAGCCAAATTTAGCTAATTGGAGACCAGAGGACAGATTTAACCTTAATATCCAAACAGATATTCACTTCTCAGCGACGAAGATCTCAACATTGACAAATCAAACAAAACAGTTCAATGGGACATAATAAAGGAAGCTGCACTAGAAGTAGCGAAAGAACGTCAAGTAAAGTTCCAGCAAGTTCTCGGTGAACTAAAGAGCTTATGCAAAACGTAGAGTCATTGAAAATATCGTCAATCAGGAGACAGAAAATTAATTAGCCGAACTAACAAAGATATAAATAAAAAGACAAGAGAGATGTACGGAAATTCAAACATCATAAATGAAACAGTGATACAGTACTAGCATGAAAAAAGTTAAAAGAGACTCAGAATAGGGAGAAATCAGTTGTATGCAATAAAGAAACCAGATGGAGAAGTAACATACAATAAGGGCCGAAATTCATTAAGAGTAGTGGAGGAACTTTTTTGGGATCTAATAACCCCAAATGAACAGCACGGATAGAAGCGAAGCCGGTAACTAGAGACGTACCTAGCATCACAACAGAAGAAATAAAAAAAAGCGCTTAAAGGCCGAAGAGAGGAAAAAACACCAGGGAAAGATGGAATTAGTATAGAACTTATAAACCAATATTTTTAACAAGTTGCCTCATCCCAAGGGGAAAAATCCGAAAGCCTGGAAAAATGTGTTGGATATATATATATATATAGATTTTATATATATATATATATATTAATATAAACATATAAATACATATACAAATATAAAAATACGTACAATATACATAACAGATATATACACATATACATATAGGTACACATAAAATATATATAATAACATATACATATATATATACACATATACAGATATACAATATATATACATATATATACACATATACAATATATACATATATATACATATATATTTTACAATATACATATATGCATTTTACCATATATATAATACATATACATATATATATATACAATACATATATTACACATATACATATATATGTATATGGACATATATATACATATATATACACATACATATGTATGTACCACATATCATATATATAATATATAATATTATATATATATATAATATATAATTTATACATATATATACAAAACATATACATATATATACATAGGCATATATATACATATATATTTTTACATAAATAATATTATATATATATATATATATATGTGGGTGTGTGTGTGTGGTGTGTGTGTGTGTGTGTGTGTGTGTGGGGTGGTGTGGTTGTGTGTGTGTGTGTACACATATACATATAAAAACATATACATATATATACATATACATAATATACACATAACAATATATAAATTCATTACCATATATACACATACATAATATACACATAACAATATAAATACAATCATTATATACATACACATATATACATATACATATATAAACATATACATATATTAAAACATATACATATCGTTGGGACAGTAGAAAACTATCGGGGGCCATTACACTGCTCAGCATACCGGGCAAGGTTCTCCCCCTCACATTCTTCTGAAACGGACCCGCAACCCACCTACTAAGGCATCAGAGCCCGGGCAGTCTGGATTTACTCCGGGCAAGTCCATGATAAACCGTATACTAGCGCTCCGAGTAATTGTAGAACGCCGTCGTGAGTTTGTTGTGGGTTGCTTGCAAACCTACATCGACCTCAAGAAGGCATTTGGGCTCGGTGCATCGAGAATCGCTATGGGGGATCCTGAGGCTCAGGAGAATTCCGACCACAGATTATTTGGCCTGATAACAAGCCTCTATACTGGTACCGAAAGTGCTGTAAAGTGTGGTGGGTATGTCGAACTTCTTCCCTGTTAAATTTAGGGATGAGCAAGGCTGCGTCCTTGCACCAACACTTTTCAACACTTGTATGGAAGGATAATGGGCAGTGTGGAAAACACTGGGCAATATCAAGGGTCTCAGACCTTGACTTTTCCGACGATGTTGCCATCCTATCTGAGTCCTGGAGTCACTTGTGGAGGCTCTTTATGCATTTAGCAATGAGGCGAAAAGGCCCCCTAGGCTAGAGGTCTCCAGGAACAAGACTAAGATTCAGGATTTTGGGGGGCCCGTTAGGGGAACCCTTTCAGTCGATCCAGCTTGCGGCGAGGCGTTGAAGTTTCAGAAAGTTTACATACCTGGTAGCGTAGCCATATCTCTGGGGTCAGACCAGGAAATCAGTAGCAGATTGGTCTGGCAAAGGAGCCCTGAACTCGATCAACAAGAGCGTTTGGAGATGTCGTACCTATCAGAAGGCAACCCCCAAAGCGCCGTTTTTCTTTCAGGACCTTTTT
>NW_023638702.1:0-5000 GCF_015228065.2 Penaeus monodon
GAAAGAACGTGCATGCTTTCCTTCACCTCTTTTGCTCAAATATCCATTCTAATACTTACTATTTGGAGTATGCACACTGTCAGAAGGAAACACCTGGCCGAATGCTGTCCACAACCCATCCTGAAGCCGTAATCCGGTGTGAAATAAAAAAAAATCCACGTTCTTTTTTCGCTCACTCCATCCGACACAACGCACACACAACCACTCTCACTGACGTCACTCATCGACTGCCGCGTGACAGTCAGAGCGGCTGTGTTTACTCCTCAGGTAAAGTAGTTCCCAAAGGTGATCAACTTCCAGGGATAGTGAAGCTTCTCGTCTTTCTATCTTTATTGTATTCATTGCACATTTCCAACAAGATAGTAAATATTTTCATAAGTGTATAGGACGATGGGATTTATATTTATAAAGTGAAGAATGTAAATGTGAGTTTACAAACACTGGGTAAGCGAGTCCATTCACTCCGTTTTCTTTCAAGTCACCTGTCGCGCGCAGTGTTTTCTAGTTTATTTCTTTATCAGAATTTGTGTTGTTGACACATATAATTTTGATTAAAGTATCTGATAATCACTTTTGATTCTGATATACTGTTGCTATTACCCCCTTTGCAGATATTTATTTATTTTTTAATAATACTTCACAACCTATAAATACGCGTAGTAATATGACTAACCGATATACCAGTGATATACGATGAGCATCGATATAAACTACATATATGCAAAGTACAGATTTCATTTACTAGTCAAAGAAAAAAGCCGTATAATCCGCTATTTCTGTAATCAGCAAATATTGACCCGCAACCACAATCCACACGCAGGCTGGTCTCACTCACGATCGAAAGGTTGCTTTGATCCATTTGCATGATGGATATAGGATTTCATCTTTTTTTCTTTTTTTTTTTTTCTTTTAAGAAATGTATTCAACTCTCATGGAATGTACATTGTTTACATCAAGTGATATAAAGCAATGTTTATGATTTTTCACAACTTTTATCGCCTGCAGTAGCCATCCATCACACAAAAAGCCAATGATTGAAGGGAGTAAAACGTAAACGTAAAAAGTGGTATAGCCAAAGATAATCTTTTATTTCGGCTGGACGTATTATATTCTTTACATAAACATAGATTGCATATACGCTTGTATATACATAAACATATACACACATAATCGACAAAGAAAAAACGCACGTGTACGTACGCACGCTCTCAGTACACCATATGTAAGGGCATACACATCTATATGTGTACACCCTACTTAGACATATACACATGTATGCGCCTTGCAACATGTTACACATTCTTTTGTTGATAACAAGTTTAGAACATCAAGAGACAGTGAAAGTACTGAGCTTTTACTTTAGCTTCGCTGTCACTCCGCTCAAATATTCAAACACGAGCGATGTTGATCAAGAGGATGAAATCGTAGTTTCGTTATGTTTTACATTCTCAGCCAACGCAATACGGGGGGCGGCCAACGTGTCACCCTTAAGAAAGAAAAAAATGATTACGAAAATGCGGCATCTGACCGGATTCCCAAGAATTTCGTGCGTCTTTGCGTAAGAGTATAGATTTGTATGCTGAAGTCGCGTTTTTATGAGCATGGCCATGTTGAAATTTTCCCTTAAGATTTTATAGAAGAAATTATCATATGATTTGCTTCAAATTAGTAGGAAAACATTTTCTCCTACGGTATGTAAATATAGATTGCAGTGTGGATAGACATGATTATTATACACGCACAATAACATGTACACACACACACACGCGTGTGTGTGTGTGTGTGTGTGTGTTTGTGTGTGTGTGCACAGTATGAATACACATATGCGTGAGCGTAAAGATATAGAAAATACACCTTGAAAATTACAATGAAAGGAACATCCATACATTATAACAAACTTTTTACCTGTGATTCGTTGTTTTATCAGCTTCATTTAGATAATTAGACAGCTTCGTGATTAAATCCAAGTGTTTGCTAAAGACTTACGATAAAAATTACGCGATTGATGCAAAAGTTTTAAATGCCTTTCAGCACAACTACTTTTCGTTAAAAAAAAGTTCTGAAAAACAAAAACAAAAAAAACAGTTTGCCGATCGAAGTAATTATGACTTTCACGACTCCATCTCCAGAACAGAAGGCTCGGGAAAGAGAATAACAATAGAATTAATAATGATAATGAAAATAATGGTTATCACGAGTATGATGACAGTAATGAGCGATAGTGAACCCCATTCATGTTGACAAATGTAGAAACCGGCCAAATACATCTCTTGTATTGTGAAGATATTCAGTCTCACTCATACCTTTTCTGAACACGAATGATACTACTACTACTACTACTACTAATAATAATAATAATAATCCGGTTTTACGTCATGAACTCCCTCGCAAGATCTTCTGGTTCTTGCAATGAGGGGCCGTTACCCTGCCTTTAAATCTCGAACCATTGAGATAGGATTCGAACTCACGCCGTGGGGGACCGTCCATCATAGTCACCAGCCACGCGTGTTACCGCTGCTCCATGGAGGTCGCCGATTAAAAAAATAAAATAATGATAATTAAAAATAATGATGATGATAAGATTATGAATGGTGATTGTGATGTTGATGATGATGATACTGACGATAGTAATGTTAACACCACTGCTCCATGGAGGCTGCCGATAAAAAGTAATAATTAAAAATAATGATGATGATGATGATGATGATAAGAATATCACTGGTGATCTTCAATGAAATGAAAAAAAAAATCACTCAAGTGAGGTATGGCTAACCCACTCATTAATTTCCTTTATACAATCCGCTATTTTCTCGCTTAATTTTGCTGACAGTTTTTCACTACTCGACAGACCAGCTCGACAGTAAGTTAATAAATTGATATATAAAAATCAGCCTATTACACACCACCCTCTGTTTGGCAGAGTTACAACAAATAAATACTTAGTATATATATGCTATTTTATATTTGTTACATTATAATGGCACGATATTTTTCTATATAAGAAATATTTAAATATGTGCAGATGTATGTGTGGGTATGTGTGTGCATGTACATGTGTGTTTACATATGTTGCAGCAAGATTAAAACCGAAATCCTTGCAATAGGTGCTGCTACTTAAGGGACTATGTGTATAAAATGCGAGGTTATTCACTTATAGAAGCAACTATGTTGTCTTATATCAATAACCTTGTAATTATCATAGCAGATAAAAATGACTTTTATATAGACTATACTTCTATATTTATTATCAAGATATATATTGTAAACAATTATATCTATGGTCGCTTTAAAAACGGAATGCATGAACAAACGAAATTTCGATTTGACGTTGCAGGACGTAGGTTTTTTCCCCCCAAGTTCTTCCGTTTTATTATATTGTGATACCATAAAGCACGGCAGCTACAGTCATATATAATTCAGGTGAATAAAGCATAGTATTTTAAGTGAAATAATATAATGGAGTACAATTTCATCATGATAGATTTGTAATCATGGATATGTATATACACATCGGCGGTATCACCAGACCTTAGTTGACTGAAATTGGTATTATATTTTCTTGAAATTAGCATTGTATCTGTGATGAAATATGCCTAATCAAGTTTATCACAAGGTTTTTATTTAGAGATCGACCTGTTTCTGTCATAACTTTTAACTCAAATCAGTTTTATAACATTGGTCAAGGTACTTTCCACTATTTTACTAGTCTAACTTAAGTCTGGAAGGGTTATTATAGGACAGAGGTCTTTAGGCTTTGAGCTTTAGCAAAGGTCAATAATCCCATCTATATTTAGCAAGATGAGATAGGCATAGATCCTTGTTAAAAAAAAAAATGGCCTGGGAGGACGATGGCTTTCTCTTACCATATTATCCCTGTGCTGCTAAGTGACTTGTTTAGAATACCTTCACGTGATCGATCACAACGATAGTGGCATCGAGGGATTCCTATAACCCTCTACTACCCATATATGTAAGACATTTGCCATGGAACCCCCCAAATCCTCCACATTCCTGATAGCAGGGGAGAGCATGAGAGGTACTGGGGAAATTGTGGGGTAAAATATGAATAACATACATGAAAAACTTCACTATGATGATAATATATACAGAATAAGTCACTACATTGTTTAATACTTGGGGCAGTCCCACATGCAACCTCCCCCGTTAGGGGACTGCTACCCCCCCAACCTTTGTCTTAGAGGTCAAAGAATCCTCCACATATTGACGGCAGGGTAGAACGTATAACTGACATGTGGGAGTACCTGATGCCAAGTCTGTCCTATGCTCTGTCTGTACATACATAGTGTATGGGGTAGGGATGTAAGGCAACATGTAGGTGTAATAACTATGAATTAAAAACTTTTTTCCTTTCAGTTTATTACAGAAATGTCATAAATGAAATATATCTTATGTTTCATTGAACTGTCAGTACCTTTTACTGATATGAAAACCATGATATGTCACATAGGCCTACTAAAGGAATGACATTTTTTATTTCAATTATGTGTATATTATTATTATTATTATTATTATCATGATTTCTTACTTTTACTGAATATTTATCTATGAAAAGCAGCAGCCAACTGAGCAGTGTATCAGGAATCCAATTATAAAGGACTGCATAATATGTTCAGTTTATGATAAATATAAGAGTATTTTTGAAAAACAGAATAATGATGATGATAATATTGATGATAGCATACATTACTGTATACTGTCTATATGACTATTTTATCTTCACTTCACCATCTGTTGTAAATTGAATTTGTGTCTTTTTCATGTCTTCTTCACCCCTTGCACAGTAACATGGTATCAGGCAGCCATCCCTATCTAAGAAAGATATTGACAACATATGAGGTAATTTAATTAAGTATGATTAGAAATTTGCATCTTGGATTAGTGATCTAAGAGCAAACCTTGCATGCCTTCCAAGTTTTTAAGAGATTTAGCCCAAGGAAAAGGAAAATGCAAGAATTAGTGTAGTGATGTTTACTCAAGGA
>NW_023638702.1:10000-12753 GCF_015228065.2 Penaeus monodon
TGCCAAACAGAGGGTGGTGTGTAATAGGCTGATTTTTATATATCAATTTATTAACTTACTGTCGAGCTGGTCTGTCGAGTAGTGAAAAACTGTCAGCAAAATTAAGCGAGAAAATAGCGGAT
Source organism: Penaeus monodon (assembly GCF_015228065.2). Classification (NCBI taxonomy): domain Eukaryota; kingdom Metazoa; phylum Arthropoda; class Malacostraca; order Decapoda; family Penaeidae; genus Penaeus; species Penaeus monodon. The sequence goes on from NW_023638702.1 coordinate 10,123, forward strand.
TGTATAAAGGAAATTAATGAGTGGGTTAGCCATACCTCACTTGAGTGATTTTTTTTTTCATTTCATTGAAGATCACCAGTGATATTCTTATCATCATCATCATCATCATCATTATTTTTAATTATTACTTTTTATCGGCAGCCTCCATGGAGCAGTGGTGTTAACATTACTATCGTCAGTATCATCATCATCAACATCACAATCACCATTCATAATCTTATCATCATCATTATTTTTAATTATCATTATTTTATTTTTTTTAATCGGCGACCTCCATGGAGCAGCGGTAACACGCGTGGCTGGTGACTATGATGGACGGTCCCCCACGGCGTGAGTTCGAATCCTATCTCAATGGTTCGAGATTTAAAGGCAGGGTAACGGCCCCTCATTGCAAGAACCAGAAGATCTTGCGAGGGAGTTCATGACGTAAAACCGGATTATTATTATTATTATTAGTAGTAGTAGTAGTAGTAGTATCATTCGTGTTCAGAAAAGGTATGAGTGAGACTGAATATCTTCACAATACAAGAGATGTATTTGGCCGGTTTCTACATTTGTCAACATGAATGGGGTTCACTATCGCTCATTACTGTCATCATACTCGTGATAACCATTATTTTCATTATCATTATTAATTCTATTGTTATTCTCTTTCCCGAGCCTTCTGTTCTGGAGATGGAGTCGTGAAAGTCATAATTACTTCGATCGGCAAACTGTTTTTTTTGTTTTTGTTTTTCAGAACTTTTTTTTTAACGAAAAGTAGTTGTGCTGAAAGGCATTTAAAACTTTTGCATCAATCGCGTAATTTTTATCGTAAGTCTTTAGCAAACACTTGGATTTAATCACGAAGCTGTCTAATTATCTAAATGAAGCTGATAAAACAACGAATCACAGGTAAAAAGTTTGTTATAATGTATGGATGTTCCTTTCATTGTAATTTTCAAGGTGTATTTTCTATATCTTTACGCTCACGCATATGTGTATTCATACTGTGCACACACACACAAACACACACACACACACACACACACGCGTGTGTGTGTGTGTGTACATGTTATTGTGCGTGTATAATAATCATGTCTATCCACACTGCAATCTATATTTACATACCGTAGGAGAAAATGTTTTCCTACTAATTTGAAGCAAATCATATGATAATTTCTTCTATAAAATCTTAAGGGAAAATTTCAACATGGCCATGCTCATAAAAACGCGACTTCAGCATACAAATCTATACTCTTACGCAAAGACGCACGAAATTCTTGGGAATCCGGTCAGATGCCGCATTTTCGTAATCATTTTTTTTCTTTCTTAAGGGTGACACGTTGGCCGCCCCCCGTATTGCGTTGGCTGAGAATGTAAAACATAACGAAACTACGATTTCATCCTCTTGATCAACATCGCTCGTGTTTGAATATTTGAGCGGAGTGACAGCGAAGCTAAAGTAAAAGCTCAGTACTTTCACTGTCTCTTGATGTTCTAAACTTGTTATCAACAAAAGAATGTGTAACATGTTGCAAGGCGCATACATGTGTATATGTCTAAGTAGGGTGTACACATATAGATGTGTATGCCCTTACATATGGTGTACTGAGAGCGTGCGTACGTACACGTGCGTTTTTTCTTTGTCGATTATGTGTGTATATGTTTATGTATATACAAGCGTATATGCAATCTATGTTTATGTAAAGAATATAATACGTCCAGCCGAAATAAAAGATTATCTTTGGCTATACCACTTTTTACGTTTACGTTTTACTCCCTTCAATCATTGGCTTTTTTGTGTGATGGATGGCTACTGCAGGCGATAAAAGTTGTGAAAAATCATAAACATTGCTTTATATCACTTGATGTAAACAATGTACATTCCATGAGAGTTGAATACATTTCTTAAAAGAAAAAAAAAAAAGAAAAAAAGATGAATCCTATATCCATCATGCAAATGGATCAAAGCAACCTTTCGATCGTGAGTGAGACCAGCCTGCGTGTGGATTGTGGTTGCGGGTCAATATTTGCTGATTACAGAAATAGCGGATTATACGGCTTTTTTTCTTTGACTAGTAAATGAAATCTGTACTTTGCATATATGTAGTTTATATATCGATGCTCATCGTATATCACTGGTATATCGGTTAGTCATATTACTACGCGTATTTATAGGTTGTGAAGTATTATTAAAAAATAAATAAATATCTGCAAAGGGGTAATAGCAACAGTATATCAGAATCAAAAGTGATTATCAGATACTTTAATCAAAATTATATGTGTCAACAACACAAATTCTGATAAAGAAATAAACTAGAAAACACTGCGCGCGACAGGTGACTTGAAAGAAAACGGAGTGAATGGACTCGCTTACCCAGTGTTTGTAACTCACATTTTACATTCTTCACTTTATAATATAAATCCCATCGTCCTATTACACTTATGAAATATTTACTATCTTGTTGGAAATGTGCAATGAATACAATAAAGATAGAAAGACGAGAAGCTTCACTATCCCTGGAAGTTGATCACCATCGGGAACTACGTTACCGGAGGAGTAAACACAGCCGCTCTGACTGTCACGCGGCAGTCGATGAGTGACCGTCAGTGAGAGTGGTTGTGTGTGCGTTGTGTCGATGGAGTGGG
>NW_023638703.1:0-7500 GCF_015228065.2 Penaeus monodon
ATGTATATGTACATATACATGTGTGTGTGTGTGCGTGGGGTGTGCGTGTGCCTCTGACACCGCCCACCTCTCATGCTGGCTACACCCCCAACAGCACGAGGCTCTCCCCCCCTCGGCGACTCTCTTCCCTCAGCCAAAACCTCCAACTGGCCCTAAGCTCCGCCCTCACATAGAAGCTCGACCAATGGCATTCCCAAGGAGGAGGGGGAAGTGGGCTCGGCGAGGAAGGAGGCCCCCCATTGGATTATCCAGCGGGAGTCTTCTCCCATTGGCTGGAACGACGACGCTGCTCGAGGACGCAGCCGGAGACTCGGAAGGAACAGAAAAAGGGAAGAAGCGATCCAAATCGAGCAGCTGAAGAAGAGAACCTCCCTCTCCTCTCCTCCCCTCTCTCCCTGCGGTAAATCGGCCCTTACTTTGGACGATTCAGAGAGAAGGGAGGATCGGTTCCGGGAAGGGTGGCGGACGGGCGCAGCAGGTGGAGCCGAGCAACGCCAAGAATTACCATGACCCTCTCGGTCGTGTGACTTTTGCATGGCGTATTAAAGAGATGTACCACGCCCGGCCCCCATGCAATTTGGGCCTCGGCTCTTCCGCGTTACCGGACGGTGACGCGCCCCCCATTGTTTGATGCCACGAGCTATATGCTTGCATGTAGCCTCGTGCCCTCCTAGCCTACTCTTTCCTATACGAATTTTCGGCATTAGGATAACTCTGTGCAACCTTCTGGTGAACTGGACCCCATCTTCGGGCGTGCTCGACGTGGGCAGACCTTTACCTCCCGCAGGGGAGGGTGTTGTCTGGGGGCCTTAGAAGGCCTGCCTTACGTGTGCATAGAGTTGCCATTCTTTTGCTAGGGACTGGTCTGGCAGACCATCTGATGACTGCCACTCTTTTTCTTTCGAATAGGGCGATAGGCAGGTAGAAGCCCCCTTGTCGGCCTTCAGCCAGGTTCTGTCTATAGCAGCTGCTAGACAGAACTAAGTTCCCGTCCTGTGATGGGAAAGTACCGGGATAAAAGTTAGTCTCTCTCCCTCACTGTGATGAAATAGCCTTTGGTTGGCTACTTCAAGGGATGAAGAACTTACTGGAACAGGTACAGATCCCCTCTTCTCTCACTGAGGTGAACTTTGGGTGTTTCAGAGAGAAGAGGGATTCACGTTAAACCCACCCTGCCATAAGAACTGCCGGGAAAAAAAGTTAGCTTTTTCCCCCTCACAGTGATGAAACAGTCTGTGGCTGGCTGTTTTCAGAGTTTGAAGGGTTGAAGGAGCTTACTGGAACAGGTACAGGACCCCCCTTCTCTCACTGGGGTGAAACTCCTTTGGATGATTCAGAGAGAAGAGGGATTCCCTTAAAACCGTCCTGCCATAGGAACCTCCTGGAAAGATGTTAATTTCTCTCTCTCACTGTGATGAAACATTCTGTGGCCGGCTGTTTCAGAGGATGAAGGAACTTACAGGAACGGGTGCAGGACCCCCCTCTTTCTCACTGGGGTTTTAAAAAACCTTTGGGACGTTTCTGAGAAAAGAGGGATTCACTTTGAAAAGGGATACAGGTCCTCTCTGAGGAATGGAGAGGAAACTGCCTAGAAAAGGTGAAAGATCTCTCTTCCTCACTGAGGGAGGAGCAGAAGCGTTCCCATCAATGATGTCCTTGTAGGCGGAAGGACACCCCCTCTGGGATACTCCCAGAGGTTTACACCTACCCACTGTTTGCCGTGCGTGGCATCTTTTGTGAGCTGGGAGACGGGGGTCCTGGAGGTTGAGCGATGCCGTGCACGAGTACGCCCTGCGGCTAGCAACACCCTTTTTGGGTCCTCTATTCTGGCAAGACAGGCGGCCTGACTGTGGCCCCGGCCCAGGTCAATCGGCTGGTCTCCCTCGGGAGGCTGGGGTTCAAGCAGTCATGCTGCCGTTGGTACCCACACCGTCTGTGCGTACCAGTGCAAAACGCTAATTGGCTGCGTATATCCACTCATCACCCCTGTTGGTTCTAACATTCAGCTTCCCCTTGTTGGACTCCGTGGTGGGTGGGGGCGTGAGTGGATGAAGCACTGCCATGTACATGGAAAATCAAACTAAAAATCCCCCACAGACAGATGAGATTGTTACGACCAGTGCAAGGCCCCAGCCCACGGCAGCCACCCTGAAGCCCTACGTGCCTCCGGGTGGCTAAAGAAAACCCGAGCCAGGATGACACTGTCATCCTGCTCCCAAGATGACGGACAAGACTAAAAAACCATGTACAAACATGTCTGTCCACCAGATCGTCCAACAGATGGACTCTCGTGCTGGCCCCTCCAGGACAGCACCCAGACCGGGAAGACCTCTGAGCACCCCTCAGACACCCCACTGACTGAATTAGGAGCACCAGCTGAACCAGCCGAAACAGTTGGTGCCCCTACGAGCAAGCCCCAAAGCCGAAAGGGCGGACCGAAACGGCCGAGGCTGGAGACCGACTCTGATGGCGAGTCTGGACCCCCAAGGCGTTTCCCGCAATTTAAGGTCCCCGTCAAACCCGAAGGCTTCGACAATGCCTACCAAATGGTGAGGGCATTGGAGAGCCAGCGCAAAATCCGGCTGTCGATCCGGGTTGCACGAGATCAGGGCATGATCATCATGCCCAAAGATCAGGCCACCCTTTGCTTCCTGCAGGAAACAAAGGAGCTAAAAGACGGGAGGAAAGTGAGCCTCTCGCCACTAAATCCCGAGGAAAAGAGGGTAAAGAGGGGTGCTACTTGGCTTCTCAGTCTTATACGATGGGGGAGGTGATACCCATCACACCCACAGGTCGTGGAGGTTTTCCCGAATGTCGAAGGGGAAGACCCCAAACCAGGCAAGTCCTGGTGACCATAAAAGGTACCCCAACCTCTACCCTTGATCTGGGTAACTGGGTACCTACCACCTACGTACTTATGTGCCTGAACCACTGCGGTGTTTCAAGTGGCCAGAAGTACGGACACCACCAGCTAACTGCACAGCCAAGCCAAAATGTGTGTCTGTAGCAGGCACAAAACCCACCGAGGTGTGCATCAGGCATATAAAGAAGATAAAAGGACACAACAGCCAAATGTCCTAACTGCGCCAAGAGGCATCACGCCTGGAGCCTGGCTTGCTCTGTCAGGAAAGAGGCGGCCCTCAAACGGCAAGAGTTTGCCAAAAGCGACCAGACTTTGTTCCTGCCCCCCCAGGCACCTACGTCTGGGGGAGGAACAAAGCCAAAAGGCTTCCCGACCTCCTAAGGGGAAGGGAAAGCTGCCCCCCAGCCGAGACCGGAGATCTCCGACAAACAGGAGTTCCCCCAAGTAAAACAAGTGCAGAGGAACCACAGGAAGAAAGGTTCCAACAGCACCACACGGTCCTCCCCAGATCCAGAAGACATGTTCTTCGACGAGGCGGACATGTTGATCCTGATCTCTACTGAGTCTCAGCAGTGGCAGTACCTTGTCCAGGACCAAGGAAGAGGCGGATAAGGCAGTCGAGATCGCCAGGGACGCCCATTAAAACAGACTGTCGCAAGCATAAAGGGAAGGAAAGGCGAGGGCCAAATGCCATTGATGAGGCAGCCTCACTGACCATCCCCAAAAACTCGGCCTGGGTCTAGGAGTCATAAGACGCCTGGTACTTCAATGACGAGATCAGGGAGGTCAACCACAGGTAAATATGTCCCGAAAACACTTCCGAAGGAAAAGAACCCCCGACAACCTAGCCCTCCTAAGGGAGGCTGTCGGGGATGCCAAGGAAACTGCCAACAGAGTGAGGCAGGAAAAGTGGCTGGAATGGTGTGAGCCCCTTCGATCACCATACCACCCTCTCAGAGCTATGGCAATGGGTCAAGCGAGCCACCACCGCTCAGCCCCGAGATACACGCACCACGACCCCCAGGCAGAGGCCAACAGACTGGCGCAAGAGTTCTCTGCGAGAACGAGTAGCAACAGCCTCCCCAGCCGAACTGGGGGCCCAGACAAGAACGCCTACAACCAAACAGACTTGCTCACATCAGAGAAAGGGCAGCCGAACCCGATAACTCGATGTTATCTTCTCTCTGAGGAACTAAGAGACCCCATATAAAGCCAGTTCTAACACAGCCCGGGCTCTGACGGGATCTCGTACCCCATCATTTCCCCCCTGGCACCAGTAGGTGACCTTGCATTCCTGCAACTCATCAACAAGTCCTGGAAACTTCCACTCTACCCCAGATTTGGGAAAGGGCTACCATAGTTCCCATCCCTAAACCAAAGGAGCCGGGGAAGTACCACCCCATCTCTCTCCTCAGCTGTCTGGCCAAGACTGCCGAGGGGATGGTACTGAACCGGCTCCGATGGAAATGGGACCCCCACACAAACACCTCCACGGGTTTCACCAGGGCATGAGCACAGCGCACAGCATAGCCACGCTCTTGAGCACAATAAGCACGGGCACACCAGTGGTAATATTCCTTGACCTGGAGAAGGCTTTTGAATTGGCAAGTCCTCTTGCAATTCCAGGAGAGCCTGATCCAGAGGTAAGCTCCTGGCTTGGATAGGTGACTACTTTACGAAAAGAACAGCCAGAGTCAAATTCCAAGGTCACCTATCACAGCACATGCCACTAGAGAATGGGAAAGCCAAGGTGGGGTTTTTCAGTCCAGCCCTTTTAAAACATTAATGTCCTGTATCCTCAACTAAACCTCCCAGCAAGATCATCTCCTATGGGGGACGATCTTGCTAAACATCTCCACTGGACCTAAATGCCTAAACAAGCCCAGCGTTGTCTGGACCTGGTATCAAGGAGTGTTTTGCAGGAGAGGACTAAAGATCTCTGCAGCCAAATCCAAAGCCATGGCTCTGAGACAGAGAGTTTTAAGGGACAAGTCTGAAAATCCAGGGAATGGACTTGGAGTGGGGTTTAGGACTACCTCTACCTTGGGGTAAGGATACCGAATTAACCCTCTCTTTCCACAAGGAGGTCCAGTACCTGGCTGACCGAACAAAATCAAGACTGTCTGTCATGAAAGCAATGAGTGGAAGACGCATAGGGGCCAGACACAGAGTACTAAGATTATTCTATGTACATGCTGTCAGGCCCATTGTAGACTATGCCTCCCTCGCTCTGATTTGGCATTAAGAGAAAACTAAAGACCAACTGGAGACAGTCCAAAACGAAACCGCCAGGGGCATTCTGGGTGCCCCCCAAAGGGGGGCGAAGGTCCTCAACCTCCTTGTGGAAGCAACCTTCTCCCCTTGGCCTCACGAATTAGCCTAATGGCAGCACAATTCTTTTCAAAGGTCATCCAGGCTTCCAGGAACACAAGCCTAAGACATAAAATAGTCAGAAAGCCTAGAACAGGAAAACGAGCTGTTTGCAAACAACTCCTGGGTGTCCCCACACATCCAGGGTGTAATACGCCATCAGCTCAAAGAAGCACTACTGGCCAAGGGGATGGACTCCCCTCACCCTGAACTTTGTCGAAACTCCGCCGTGGGCACAAACCTCGATAGAGTTCTCGGTCATGAGACTGGCAAGCAAAAAAGAATGAATGCTGTATGCCTAGCCTAAAGGCAGAAACCCAGAGGGTCATTGCAGCCATCACACCTCCGGGGAGCAGAACATATTACACGGATGGATCGGTCGATCCCTTGACCCCCCACTGCAGGCGCCGCTTCGCAGCAAGGGATGCCACAAAATCCATGAGGGTAACAGACAAAAAACCTCCTCGCTACCGGCAGAGGCAGTTTTCTATCATGGGACACTGAGCCACGCGTCCGTGAGGGGAAAGGGCACGTGGTCATACACACAGACTCCAAGGAGCCGTCGACTGTCTTCACAGCGCTCACCCACTGGCAACATCTACCTTCTGACGACCATCCTCACACTGGCACAGAGGATTCTTGCACAGGGTAGAAGAATTATCATAAACTGGGTTCCCAGCCACATAGGGATCAGAGGTAATGAGCTTGCTGACAGATTAGCCGAAATCGGCCGGGTAAAGCCCCCTAATCCCATGATAACATCAGAGCCGAAAATTACTTAGGAGGAAGTGTACGGTGACGGCCAACTCCTTCCTCCTGCAGCTTCACAGAGAGGGAAAAGAGATCCTCCCCCTCGGCCAGATGGGCTCAGATCCACAGGCTATGAACCACTGGCACTCTCTGAAGTAAACAACAGAGGTACCGAAGTCATTTCTGCACAGAATGCGCCTAGGTTTTCCACTGTGCATGGCAGGGCATACAAACCATAGAACGTGAAGAGAGGGGTTTTCATGCATTGCGGCGACCGAACGCCACACTTGTACATTACTTGGAGAATTGCGTGCACCCCGCAATTCCTAAGACAAAGCCCACAAACACGCCGTCGTGCTGGTAAAGAGATTATGCAAGACGCTTACACCACGGCTACAGGAGCGCCTGCTGGTAATCCCACCGCCACGGTAAGCACCGAGTGTCAGACAAACAAATGAGACAGCCATAAAAAGCTGACACAGGCCGGGCCATAAGTGAAAAGGGCCCCAGCGAAGCCAAACTTCGCAAATCTCACATTACCTTACCTACCTCTCTAAATGGGATTGCTATTGAGTAAAAAACAACCACCATAAAAAAAATCTTAAAACTAAGGGGAACCAAACATGAACGGTAAAAAACTAAAAGAACTTAAAAAATTAATAAAATGAAACACAAGAACACAAGTAAAATTAAAAGCTTAAAAAAGATAGGCAGCAAATTTACGCTGGGAAAGACACCCGCGCTCGCGAGACCCGGCAACAAACGCGGCTGAGCGTGTTGGCCGAGACTTTGGGGTAAGGATAAGGATAAGTCCCGATATCGAAGCTTAGCCTCGCCCGGGCTAAACCTCCAGGCTAGTACAGGATAAAGTGTCGGCCACTCATCCGAGGGTCGGCGCGAGAAGTTGCAACTGTCCGCCTGGTGGTTACTGCTTTTGGCTGGGCACCACGGCGGATAAGGACTAAGGTTCAGCCGAGTCCAGCACCAGCTGACACCGTGAGCGAGTCGGCATTAGTCGACACATGCCAGGGTCCCCTCATGGCATAGCCCGGGGGGGGCTAAGCTTCGCATATCGGACTTATCCTTATCGCCCGGGCTATCCATAAGGGGAGCCCGGCCTGTGTCATTAAGCCTCCCCGGCTATTACAGTGGGAACGTGTCGGCCTCTCATCCGAGGGGTCGGCGGTTCGCGCCCCCCCCCAGGCGCGAGAAGTTGCAACTGTCGCCCGGAGGTTACTGCTGTGGATGGGCAACCACGGCGGGTAAGGACTAGGTTCAAAGCGAGGGGCACGGCGGTTCGCGCCCCGCCCGGCGCGAGAAGTTGCAATTGTCGCTCTGAGTGCTTGAAGGGCTTTCTCACCAGGTGAGAACTTGTATTCAGCAAGGGCAGCACACCCTTTTTATCAATGACGGGGACATCTCACTGGACTTGGCATCGGGAAATAGTCGTTGTTTTTTTCGAGGTCTTTTTTCCCAAGGTTGCAAAGACTGTTTTCTGAATGGCCCCCCTGAGGTGG
>NW_023638704.1:0-30000 GCF_015228065.2 Penaeus monodon
TATTTTTTTTAGGGTTTTTTGCTTGCGTTTTTTGACCTCTCCAGCAACCCACTTTTTCTTGTTAGGCTAGCTAGCAGTTGTAGCATTAGAGAGCCACATGTATATTGTGTTAAATATGTGTATAGGACTGGAAAGTTTGAGCAGAGCATGTGCCTGAAGCTCGCAGCTAGACTTTGCACCTGTGGCTCTGACAGGAATAGGGACACTTTTTTCTACTCCTCCACAATCTGTTGTAAAAATTCCCTTACTCCATAAAAGGAACCTGTAGTCAGCTTTAACATAATCGTGTACCACAAGATCGCTGATTGTTGAAGTGAAGTTTATGATTGCTTGTAATCATGTTAGCACTGTATCTGTGCTTGGATTATCTGCTTTATCCTTTAACATTCCGCTTTCTGAGTACTGGAAACACTGACATTCCGCTTTCTTAGTAATGGAAACACTGACTTTCCGCTTTCTGAGTACTGGAAGCACTGACAATCCGCTTTCTGAGTACTGGAAACACTGACATTCCGCTTTCTTAGTACTGGAAACACTGACATTCCGCTTTCTTAGTACTGGAAACACTGACATTCCGCTTTCTGAGTACTGGAAACACTGACATTTCGCTTTCTGAGTACTGGAAACACTGACATTCCGCTTTCTGAGTACTGGAAACACTGACATTTCGCTTTCTGAGTACTGGAAACACTGACATTCCGCTTTCTGAGTACTGGAAACACTGACATTCCGCTCTCTGAGTATTGGAAACACTGACATTCCGCTTTCTTAGTACTGGAAACACAGACATTCCGATTTCTGAGTACTAGAAACACTGACATTCCGATTTCTTAGTACTGGAAACACTGACATTCTGCTTTCTTAGTACTGGAAACATTGACATTCCGCTTTCTGAGTACTGGAAACACTGACATTCCGCTTTCTGAGTACTGGAAACACTGACTTCCATTTTCTGAGTACTGGATTCAGTGATATTCCGCTTTCTTAGCACTAAAAACACTGACATTCAGCTTTCTTTGTACTGGAAACACTGACATTCCGCTTTCTTAGTACTGGAAACACTGACATTTCCCTTTCTTAATACTGGAAACACTAACATTCCGCTTTCTGAGTACTGTAAACACTGACATTCCGCTTTCTTAATCTCTGGAAACACTGACATTCCGCTTTCTGAGCACTGGAAACATTGACATTCCGTTTTTCTGAGTACTGGAAACACTGACATTCCGCTTTCTGAGTACTGGAAACACTTTTCCTAGTAAGGTCTTATTTTTTTGAGGGGGATCAAAACGTTTTTCATTTTTTTACCCATTCATTTCTTTTATCCTGATTTCAAGGTTTTTAGATTTTAAACACTGAACCCCCCCCCCCCATGTTACAAAATTCGTTCAAAGTTATTGGGATTTTTATTTTTAAAATTGCTTAAATACTCAATTTATTTATTATCATTTTTATTTATCTTACGTAATTGTTTTAGAGCTCTAATATTTTATTTTTTTTTTTCCTGTTTTTTATAGTCGGTTGCCACGTCACCATTTTAATCATTTATAATATGAAGTATTGGAGGCTCACAGAGGATACTAGGATATTCCATGTATCACTGACAGTTTTTTCCTTTATTTGGCTATTGTTTTAACATATTAAATTTACTGTTTTATTTTTTTTTCTTACTGTGTTTTTGCCGTTCAGTTTTTACTGTTTTATTGCAAGCTTTAATTTTTTTTTTATTCTTAACCTTTTACTTATATTTGTTGGTTTAAAATTTTTAAAGAAGTTTCAGGGCCGCTTTTGTATCAAAAATGTTAAATAACTCACCACAATGGGGGCCCAGCTGTATAAATAAACCCATAAGGAGTTGTCTCTGGACACGATGTTTGAGTGTACCCCCCTGGATTACCCTATACTGTGGCGTCCTGGAGCAGGGAAGGACAAGGTTTGTTTGAGCCATCTTTTACATGCCAGTTAGAATATTGCTGGACGTGGGCATTTAAGTTAACCAAGATTTACCAATTTTTTTACATTGGCCAGCACCAGCCAGAGATAACCCAACTTGAGTAATTTTTATGTATCAGTTCCCTCAGAAGTGCTTTATCCTTTTTTTTGTATTTAAATTTGCTTTACCTGTGGTTATTTTGCTTTTTTTTACTTTTTTTTTTTTTTTTACTCATAAGTCAAGAGCACATAACCAGACCCATTTTCTAAGGGATGTGTACCGGGGGCATGGGACAGTGTCTCCACCCTAAGCCGCCATCCGCCGCTTGGGTGGATGATATTTCGGGCTTGCCCCTCGACAGAAAGCCTTACAGCGCGGCCAAAAAAAATCTGGTGGCAGCGGTGGGATTTGGTTGTGTATGAGCTTTCTTGCTTGCGTTCTTGCCCTCTCCAGCAACCCAGTTTTTCTTGTTAGGCTAGCTAGCAGTTTTAGCATTAGAGAGCCACATGTATATTGTGTTAAATATGTGTATAGACTGGAAAGTTTGGAGCAAGCATGTGCCTGAAGCTCGCAGCTAGACTTTGCACCTGTGGCTCTGACAGGAATAGGGACACTTTTTTCTACTCCTCCACAATCTGTTGTAAAAATTCCCTTACTCCAAAAAAGGAAACCCTGTAGTCGCTTTAACATAATCGTGTACCACAAGATCGCTGATTGTTGAAGTGAAGTTTATGATTGCTTGTAATCGTGTTAGCACTGTATCTGTGTTTGGTTATCTGCTTTATCCTTTTACTCACCCCTAGCCCTTCCTCTGTCTTTGCCTTCCCTTTGCCCTCTGTGCGTCCCTTGCCTTTGCCTTTGTCTTTCCCCTCTGTGCTTCCCTCTTGGCCTTTGCCCTCGCCCTCTGGGCTTTCCTCTTTGCCTTTGCCTTGCCCTCGCCCTCGGGCTTTCCTCTTTGTCTTTGCCTTTGCCCTCGTCCTCTGTGCTTCCCTCTTTGCCGTTGCCCTCGCCCTTGGGCTTTCCTCTTTGCCTCTGCCTTTGCCCTCGCCCCCTGGGCTTTCCTCTTTGCCTTTTGCCCTTGCCCCTGGGCTTCCTCTTTGCCTTTGCCTTTCCCCTCGCCCCCTGGTCTTTCCTCTTTGCCTTTGCCTCTGCCTTTGCCCTCGCCCCCTGGCTTTCCTCTTTGCCTTTGCCTCTGCCTTTCCCCTCCCCCCCTGGGCTTTCCTCTTTGCCTTTGCCTTTGCCCTCGCCCCTGGGCTTTCCTCTTTGCCTTTGCCTTTGCCCTCGCCCCCGGGCTTTCCTCTTTGCCTTTGCTTTCTATTCTCACTTGATTCTTGATTGTGGAGACAGTATGACAAGTTGTACATTCTGCATTGTGCATGTACCCTGTTAGTGCAATATTGTGCGAGTATGAATTTTAAATGTAAACTCTAGTTCTCAATTAGATTCAGGTTTGTATTAAAAGTAAAATCATTAACTGGTAAGCTGCTTCATGATTCATTGTTGAAGCTATTGTCTGGGCTTAGATCGTGGATAGTGCCATTAAGTACTGCATCTCATTTAGTGGGTGCACTTTGTGATTTTTGGGATTGAGCCGACCCCACTACGAGGAGTCAATATACTGACAGTTTTCCCTGATGTACAGGGTTTTGACAGATTGTTCGTGAGAGATGGCTATGATTGAGGAGTTTTATCAGAGAAGGGCACTTGATGGCCAAAATGAGAGCAACTTGCTCGCTAGAATAGATGAACTAGCAAGGAAAACTGATGAGCAGGCCCGATCAAACAGTCATAGGCCTTGATAGGCTTGAAGAGAAAGGGTTTCATTCGGTCGGGGGTCGGAGGATGCTGAAGCCAAACCAGCGGGGTTGAAAGGGTCCTCAGAGTGTTGCCCAAAGGACTTTGAGTCCATTGAAAGAATGGCCCACAGTTGCTAACCACGGCACCTGAAGTGGCAGAGAGGCCTCCAGGCCCCAATAACAGAAGGACTCACGTGAGAGGTTCTTTAGAGTGGGAGAGGAGACTACCCAGAAAGAGAGAAATAGAGAGGGAAAGGAGGGCGTTCCAACAGAACTCTAGGGGTGTAGCTTCGATCCAAGTTACCTGATCTTGGCCATGATTCGCATGAACACCGCAGGGAATATCTCCCAAATGCTTCCCAGAGCCAGCTAGGGTACCCAACCCTATGTTGCAACCACTCTTTCCGAGCGACCCCCTCACTATACAAGGGCTCCAGCTACAGTAACTCCTGAAGGGCCCACCTTTGACTTCCTGCCAAGAGGTCCTACATCTCTTTAAACCACCCCAAAATCATATGTAATCAGTAGCCGGGGATAACGTCCCTCACTTCAAGGGGAGGTGTCAGCCTGAGACCCCTTTCTTAGTACTGGAAACACTGACATTCCACTTTCTTAATTGAAACACTGACATTCCCCTTTCTGAGTACTGGAAAAGTTTACATTCCGCTTTCTGTACCGGAAACATGACTTTTCCCCTTTCTGAGTATAGAAACCTTTTAAACCGCTTTCTGAGTCTGGAAACACTAACATTCTGCTTTTTGGTACTGGAAAAACTGACTTTTCCCCTTTTAATACTGGAAACACTGACATTCCACTTTCTTTGTACAAACACTGACATTACCTTTCTGGGATGGAAAAACCCGACATTCCGCTTTCTGAGTACTGGAAAAATTTACTTCTGCTTTCTGAGTACTGGAACACTGACATTCCCTTTTTAGTAGTAAAACTGCCCTTTCCCCTTTTTAGTATTGCAAAACCCGACATCCGCTTTCTGTCTGGGAAAACCCGTTTCCGCTTTCTGAGTACTGGAAAAACCCGATATTCCGCTTTCTTTGTACCGGAAAAACTGAATTCCGCTTTCTGAGTACTGGAACACGACATTTGCTTTTTGAGTATGGAAACACTGACATTCTGCTTTTTGGGTTCTGGAAACGCTGACGTTTCGCTTCCCAAGAAAGGGAAACTGACACTCCGCTTTCTGAGTACTGGAAACCTCATTCCCCTTTTTGAGTACTGGAAACACTGCATTTCGCTCTCTGGTACTGGAAAAACCGACATTCCGCTTTCTGGGACCGGAAACACTGACATTTCCCCTTTTTATACTGGAAAAACTGAATTCCGCTTTCTTAAAACTAAAACACTGACATTCCGCTTCTGAGTACTGGAAATACTGACATTCCGCTTTCTAGTATGGAACCGACATTTTCCCCTTTCTTTACTGAAACACTGACTTCCCTTTCTTTTGAAGGGGAAAAACCCGACATTCCGATTTCTTAGTACGGGAAACACTACATTCCCTTTCTAGCACTGGAAAACCTGCATTCTGCTTTCTTATACTGGAAACTTGCATTCCGCTTTCTGGTACTGGAAAAACTGACATTCCGCTTTCTAATAAGAAAACCTGACATTCCGATTTCTGGTACTGGAAAAACCCGACATTCCGCTTTTTTATACTGGAAACACTGACCTTCCGCTTTTTTGTTCTGGAAAAAACTGAAATTCCATTTTTTTGAGTACGTTCAGTGAATTCCGCTTTCTTAGCACTAAAAAAACTGCATTCTCATCTTTTAGCACTGGAACATGCATTCCGCTTTTTTTAAACATTGGAAACAGTGACATTCTGGTTTTTTTTAGTACTGGAACACTGATATTTACTTTTTTTACTGGAAAAACTGACATTTTCCCCTTTCTTAGTACTGGAAACATACATTCCCTTTTTGAGTACTGGAAAAACTGACAAACCGCTTTCTTATACTGGAAAAATGACATTCCCCTTTTTTTTACTGGGGAAAAACTGACATTCCGTTTTCTTAAAACTGGAAACACTAACTTCCGCTTTCTGAGTACTGGAAAACCCACATTCCGCTTTCTTGTAAAGGAAAACACTGACTTTCCGTTTCTGAGTCTGGAAGCACTGACAATCCGCTTTCTGAGTACGGAAACACTTCATTTTGCTTTCTTTGTACTGGAAAACTGACTTCCGTTTTTTGAGTAATGGGGAAAACTGACATTCCGCTTTCGAGAACTGGGGAAAAACTGAATTCCGCTTTCTGAGTTCTGAAACACTGACATTCCGCTTTCCTTTGTATGGAAAAACTGCTTCCCCTTTTTTTAGTACGGGGAAAAACCCGAAATCCGCTTTTTTATATGGAAAAAACGACATTTCCCTTTTTGAACCCGGGAAAAACGACATTCCCTTTCTGATACTGGAAACACTGACATTTCGCTTTCTATATGGGAAAAACGCATTCCGCTTTCTGATACTGAACACTAATTTCGCTTCTAAGAAAGGGAAAAACTGACACTCCGCTTTTTGATATGGAAAACTGACATTCCCCTTTTTTTAGTCTGGAAACACTGACATTTTGCTCTCTGAGTACTGGAAAAACTGACATTCCCCTTTCTGATATGGAAAATCTACTTCCGCTTTTTGAGTACTGGGAAAAACCCGACATTTGCTTTCTAAAAAATGGAAAAAGTGAATTCCCCTTTCGAGTACTCGGAAACACTGACATTCCGCTTTCTGAGTATTGGAAAAACTGGCATTTCCCCTTTCTTAATACTGGGGAAAAACTGACTTCCCCTCTCTGGTATTGGAAAAACCCGACCCCTTCCGCTTTCTTAGTACTGGAAAAAAACAGACTTTTCCCATTTTTAGTACTAAAACACTACATTCCGATTTTTTGAATCTGGAACCTGACATTTTTCCCTTTCTTTTACTGGAAACACTGACTTCCCTTTCTTAAAACTGGGAAAAACCCGAATTCCGTTTTTTTTTTAAGGAGATTGTTTTTTTTTTTTTTTTTTTTTTTTTTTTTTTTTTTATGGGTTAATTTTTTTTTTTTTTTTTTTTAGTGGGGTTCCTTTTTTTTTTTTTTTTTGGGTTTTGTTTGTTTTTTTTTGGAAAAATTTTTGTTTGGTTTGGGGGTTTTTTTTTTTTTTGGTGTTGTTTTTTTGTTTGTTTGGTTTTTTTTTTTTAGCTTTCTTTGTACTGGAAAACCCGACATCCCTTTCTTTGTACTGGAAACTCATTCCCCCTTCTATACTGGGGAAAAACCCGACAATCCGCTTTTTTTTTTATACTGGAACCCTGACATTCCCCTTTCTTAGTACTGGGAAAAACTACATTCCGTTTTTAGTAGGGGAAAAACTGAAAATTCCGTTTCTTTGTACGGGGAAAAACTGACATTTTCCCCTTTTTGAGACTGGAAACACTGACATTCCTTTTTAGTACTGGGCTGAATTCCGCTTTCTTAGACTAAAAAAACTGACATTCCTTTTGATGGAAACCTGACATTCCCTTTTTTAGTTGGAAACATAATTCCGCTTTCTAACTAAAAAAACTGACAATTTCCCTTTTAGACTGGGAAAAACTGAATTTTCCCCTTTTTTACTGGAAACCTGACTTCCGTTTTTTAGTACTGGAAACACTAATTCCGCTTTTGGGAGTAAAAACTGACATTCCGCTTTCGTCTGGAAAAAATACTTTTCCCTTTCTATATGGGAACACTGACATCCGCTTTCTAGTACTGAAACAATTCATTTTCTTTTTTTAGTACGGAAACCTGCATTCCCTTTTCTGATACTGGAAACCTGCATTCCGCTTTCTTATACTGGGAAAAACCCGACTTCCGCTTTTTGGTACTGGGAAAAACTGACATTCCCTTTTTTGAGAAATGGAAAACCTAACATTCCGCTTTTTTTTCTGGAAAAACTGCTTCCGCTTTTTTTTAGATTGGGAAAAATGACTTCCGTTTTTTTAGTACTGGAAAACTGAAATCCCGCTTTCTTTTTATGGAAACACTGGCATTTCCGCTTTCAGTACTGGAAACTTACATTCCGCTTCTGAGTACTGGAAAAAACGCATTCCGCTTTCTAGTACTGGAAACACTTTTTCTTAAGTCTTATTTTTTTGAGGGGGCTAAAAAGTTTTTTCCCCTTTTTTTACCCATTCTTTCTTTATCCCGATTTCGGTTTTTAGATTTTAACACTGAACCCCCGCCCCCGACAAAATTCTTCAGTTTTTTGGGATTTTTTTAATTTTTTTCTTTAAAATCAATTTTTTTATTATCATTTTTTTTTATCTTTACTAATTGTTTTGAGCCTAAATTTTTATTTTTTTGTTTTTTCCCCTTTTTTTTTTAGTCGTTGCCCCGTCCCTTTTTCTTTTTTAATGAAATTTGGAGGGTGAGGACTGGAATTCCCTTTTTCACTAAAAATTTTCCCTTTTTTTGGCTATTTTTTAATTTAAATTTATGTTTTAATTTATTTTTCTTACTTTGTTTTTTTTTTGCCCCCTTTCAGTTTTTTATTTTTATTAAGCTTTAAATTTTTTTTTTTTATTTTAAATTTTTCTTATATTTTTTGGGTTTAAATTTTTAAAAGGGTTTTTCCGCTTTTTGTATCAAAAATTTTAAAATAATACCCAAGGTGGCCCCTGTATAAAAAAACCCTAAATTTTTCTTTGGACAATTTTTATGTTATTTCCCCTTTCTTGGGTTGGGGGCAGACGGGTTTTTTGGCCATTTTTTTTCTCCTTTTTAAATTTGTGGGTATTTTAAGGAACCCGTTTACCAATTTTTTACTTCCCACCCGCCGAGTCCCACTTATAATTTTTTTAACCCCTAGAAGTGCTTTACCTTTTTTTTTGTATTTATAATTTTGCTTTTCCTGTGGTGCTTGCTTTTATTTTACTTTTTTTTTTTTTTTTACTCATAAGTCAAGAGCAACATAACCAGACCCATTTTTCTTAAGGGATGGGGTACCGGGGGCATGGGACAGTGTCTCCACCCTAAGCCGCCATCCGCCGCTTGGGTGGATGATATTTCGGGCTTGCCCCTCGACAGAAAGCCTTACAGCGGGGCCAAAAAAAATCTGGTGGCAGCGGTGGGATTTGGTTGTGTATGAGCTTTCTTGCTTGCGTTCTTGACCTCTCCAGCAAACCCAGTTTTTCTTGTTAGGCTACTGCAGTTGTAGCATTAGAGAGCCACATGTATATTGTGTTAAATATGTGTATAGGACTGGAAAAGTTTTGAGCAGAGCTGTGCCTGAAGCTCGCAGCTAGACTTTGCACCTGTGGCTCTGACAGGAATAGGGACATTTTTTTCTAACTCCCCCACAATCTGTTGTAAAAATTCCCTTACTCCATAAAAGGAACCTGTAGTCAGCTTTAACTAATCGTGTACCACAAGATCGCTGATTGTTGAAGTGAAGTTTATGATTGCTTGTAATCATGTTAGCACTGTATCTGTGCTTGGGTTATCTGCTTTATCCTTTAACATTCCGCTTTCTGAGTACTGGAAACACTGACTTTCCGCTGTCTGAGTACTGGAAACACTGACAATCCGCTTTCTGAGTACTGGAAACACTTACATTTTGCTTTCTTGAGTACTGGAAACACGGATATTACGCATTCTGAAAACTGGAAATACTGACATTCCGCTTTTCTGAGTTCTGGAAACACTGACATTCCGCTTTCTTAGTACTGGAAACACTGACATTCCGCTTTCGAGTACTGGGGAAAAATTGAGATTCCGCTTTCTGACTACTGGAAACCTGACATTCGCTTTCTAAGAAAGGGAAACACTACACTCCGCTTTCTGAGTACTGGAAACACTGACATTCCCCCTTTTTGAGTACTGGAAACACTGACATTTCGCTCTCTGAGTACTGGAAACACTGACATTCCGCTTTCTGAGTATTGGAAACACTGACATTCCGCTTTCTTAGTACTGGAAACACAGACATTCCGCTTTCTTAGTACTGGAAACACTGACATTCCGCTTTCTTAGTACTGGAAACACTGACATTCCGCTTTCTTAGTACTGGAAAACCTGACATTCTGCTTTTTTTACTGGAAACATTGACATTCCGCTTTCATGAGTACTGAAACACTGACATTCCGTTTTCTGAGTACTGGATTCAGTGATATTCCGCTTTCTTAGCACTAAAAACACTGACCTTTTCATTTTAGCACTGGAAACACTGACATTCCGCTTTTTTAGCATTGGAAACATACATTCCGCTTTCTGAGTACTGGAAACACTGACAATCCGCTTTTTTTAGTACTGGAGACACTGACATTCCCCTTTCTTAGTACTGGAAACACTGACATTCCGTTTTCTTAATACTGGAAACATGACATTCCGCTTTTTGAGTACTGGAAACACTGACATTCGCTTTTTTAGTACTGGAAACACTGAAATCCGCTTTCTTAGTAGTGGAAACCTGGCATCCGCTTTCTGAGTACTGGAAACATTGAACATTCCGCTTTCTGAGTAAATGGAAACACTGACATTCCGCTTTCTGAGTACTGGAAACACTTTTCCTAGTAAGGTCTTTTTTTTTTTAGGGGGAAACTAAACGTTTTTCATTCTTTACCCCATTCATTTCTTTTATCCATGATTTCAAGGTTTTTAGATTTTAACACTGAACCCCCCCCCCCCCAAAGTTAAAAATTCGTTCAAAGTTATTTGGGATTTTATATTTCAAAATTGCTTAAATATTCAATTTTATTTATTATCATTTTTATCTATCTTACGTAATTGTTTTAGAGCTCTAAATATTTTATTTTTGTTTTTCCTGTTTTTTTTTTATAGTCGGCTGCCACGTCACCTTCTTAATCATTTATAAATGAAGTATTGGAGGCTCACAGAGGAAAACTAGGATATTCCATGTATCCTGACAGATTTTCCTTTATTTTGGCTATTGTTTTTTCATATTAAATTTACTGTTTTATTTATTTTTCTTACTGTGTTTTTGCCGTTCAGTTTTACTGTTTTTTTGCAAGCTTTAATTTTTTTTTTTTATTCTTAATCCTTTTACTTATATTTGTTGGTTTAAAATTTTTAAAGAAGTTTCATGTCCGCTTTTTGTATCAAAAAATGTAAAATAACTCACCACAAAGGTGGCCCAGCTGTATAAATAAACCCATAAGGGAGTTGTCCCCGGACACGATGTTTGAGTGTACCCCTGGATTACCCTATACTGTTTGGGGTCCTGGAGCAGCAAGGACAAGGTTGTGTTTGAGCCATCTTTTACATGCCAGTTAGAATATTGCTGGACGTGGGCATTTAAATTAACCAAGATTTACCAATTTTTACATTGGCCAGCACCAGCCAGAGATAACCCAACTTGAGTAATTTTTATGTATCAGTTCCCTCAGAACGTGCTTTATCCTTTTTTTTTGTATTTTTTAATTTTGCTTTACCTGTGGTTTCTTTGCTTTTATTTTACTTTTTTTTTTTTTTTTTACTCATAAGTCAGAGCAACATAACCAACACCCCTTTCTTTAAAGGGGTGTGTACCTGGGGCATGGGACAGTGTCTCCACCCTAAGCCGCCATCCGCCGCTTGGGTGGATGATATTTCGGGCTTGCCCCTCGACAGAAAGCCTTACAGCGCGGCCAAAAAAAATCTGGTGGCAGCGGGGGATTTGGTTGTGTATGAAGTTTTCTTGCTTGGTTTTAAACCTCTCCGCAACCCAGTTTTTCTTGTTAGGCTAGCTAAGTTGTAGCTTTAGAGAGCCACATGTTATTGTGTTAAATTGTGTATAGGCCCTGGAAGTTTGAGCAGAGCTGTGCCAAGCTCGCAGC
Organism: Penaeus monodon; assembly: GCF_015228065.2. Classification (NCBI taxonomy): domain Eukaryota; kingdom Metazoa; phylum Arthropoda; class Malacostraca; order Decapoda; family Penaeidae; genus Penaeus; species Penaeus monodon. The sequence goes on from NW_023638704.1 coordinate 11,543, forward strand.
TAGACTTTGCACCTGTGGCTCTGACAGGAATAGGGCACTTTTTTTCTCCTCCAAAATCTGTTGTAAAAATTCCCCTTTACTCATAAAGGAACCTGTAGTCAGCTTACATAATCGTGTCCACAGACGCTGATTGTTGAAGTGAAGTTTTGTTTTGCTTGTAATCGGTTAGCACTGTATCTGTGCTTGGATTATCTGCTTTATCCTTATACTCACCCCTAGTCCTTCCTCTGCCTTTGCCATTGCCCTCGCCCTCTGTGCTTTCCTCTTTGTCTTGCCTTTGCCCTCGTCCTCTTAAGGCTTTCCTCTTTGCCTTTGCCTTTGCCCTCGCCGCCTGGGCTTTCCTCTTTACCGTTGCTCTGCCTTTGCCCTCTGGCTTCCCTCTTTGCCTTTGCCCTCCCCCCTGGGCTTTCCTCTTGGGCCTTTGCTTTGCCCTGCCCTCTAGGCTTCCTTTTGCCTTTCCCTTTGCCCTCGCCCCCTGGGTTTCCTCTTAACCTTTGCCTCTGCCTTTGCCCTCGCCCCCTGGGCTTTCCTCTTTGCCTTTCCCCTTTGCCTTTGCCCTCGCCCCCTGGGTTTTCCTCTTTGCCTTTGCCTTTGCCCTCGCCCCCTGGCTTTCCTCTTTGCCTTTGCCTTTGCCCTGCCCCCTGGGCTTTCCTCTTTGCCTTCCCTTTTGCCCTCGCCCCCCCGGGCTTTCCTCTTTGCCTTTGCTTTCTATTCTCACTTGATTCTTGATTGTGGAGACAGTATGACAAGTTGTACTTTCTGCATTGTGCATGTACCCTGTTAGTGCAATTTGTGCGAGTATGAACTTTAAATGTAAACTCTAGTTCTCAATTAGATATCAGGTTTGTATTAAAAGTAAAAAACATTAACTGGGAAGCTGCTTCAGTGATTACATTGTTGAGAACCTATTGTCTGTGGCTTAGATCGTGGATAATGTTATCTTTAAGTACTGCATCTCATTAGTGCTGCACTAGTGATTTTTGTGGATTGAGCCGACCCACTACGAGGAGTCAATCTACTGACAGTCTCCCCCTGATAGTACAGGGTTTTGACAGATTAGTTCGTGAGAGATGGCTATGATTGAGGAGTTTTATCAGAGAAGGGCAGCCTTGATGGCCCAAAATGAGAGCAACTTGCTCGCTAGAATAGATGAACTAGCAAGGAAAACTGATGAGCAGGCCCGATCAAACAGTCATAGGCTTGATAGGCTTGAAGAGAGGTTACATTTTTGGTCGGGATCGGAGGATGCTGAAGCTCAAACCAGCGGGCTTGAGGCTCCTCAGAGTTTGCCCAAAGGACTTTTAGTCCTATTGAAAGAATGGCACCACAAGTTGCTACCACGGCACCTGAAGTGGCAGAGAGGCCTCCAAAGGGCCCCCAATAACAGAAGGACTCACGTGAGAGGTTCTTTTAGAGTGGGAGAGGAGACCCTTTCCCAGAAAGAGAGAACTAGAGAGGGAAAGAGGGCGTTCCAACAGAACTCTAGGGGTGTAGCTTCGAGTCCAAGTTACCCTGATCTTGGCCCTGATTCGCATGAACACCGCAGGCAATATCTCCCAAATGCTTTCCCAGAGCCAGCTAGGGTACCCCAACCCTATGTCTGCAACCACTCTTTCCGAGCGACCCCCTCACTATACAAGGGCTCCAGCTACAGTAACTCCTGAAGGGGCCCCCTTTTACTTTCCCGCCAAGAGGTCCTACATCTCTTGAAACCACCCAATATCATATGTAATCAGTAGCCGAGATAACGTCCCTCACTTCAAAGGGGGGGTGTCAGCCTGAGACCCTTTCTTTTGTACTGGAAACACTGACATTCCCTTTCTTAATACTGGAAACACTGACATTCCGCTTTCTGAGTACTGGAAACGTTGGACATTCCGCTTTCTGAGTACCGGAAACACTGACTTTCCGCTTTCTGAGTACTAGAAACACTTTTAATCCGCTTTCTGAGTACTGGAAACACTAATTCTGCTTCTGAGTCTGAAACCTGATTTCCCCTTTCTTAAAACTGGAACTGACATTCCTTTCTTAGTACTGGAAACACTGACATTACACTTTTGATTACTGGAAACACTGACATCCGCTTTCTGAGTAATGGAAACATTGACATTCTGCTTTGCGTACTAGAAACATGACATTCCGCTCTCTGAGTACTGTTGTAAACACTGCCATTCCCTTTCTGAGTATGCAAACACTGACATTCGCTTATGAATACTGGAAACATGATTTCGCTTTCTGAGTACGGAAAACACTGATATGCTTTCTTATACCGGAAAACACTGACATTACGCTTTATGAGTAATGGAAACACTGACAATTCGCTTTTCTGAGTAATGAAACACTGACATTCTGCTTCTTGAGTACTGGAAACGCTGACATTTCGCTCTCTGAGTACGGAAACACTGAATCCGCTTTTGAGACTGGAAACTCTGACATTCCGCCCTTTCTGAGTACTGGGAAAACAATGAACATTTCGCTTCTAGAAATGGAAACAGTGACATTCCGCTTTCTCACACTGGAAACACATTGACATCGCTGTCTTAGTACACTGGAAATACTGACATTCCGCTTTCTTTAGTACGGGGAACACTGACATTCCGCCTTCTTGAGGCACTGGAAAAAACTGGACATTCTTTTTTTTGATGCTTTCTTAGTACTGGAAAACATTGACATTCCGCTTGTCTGAGTACTGGAAAACACTGGACATTCGCTTTCTAAGTAATTGGAAAACCACTGACATCCGATTTCTGAGTACTGGAAACACTGGAAATTCCGATTTCTTAGTACTGGCAAACCAATGACCTTCGCTTTCCTGAGTACTGGAAACACTGACATTCCCATTTTCGAGTACTGGATCAGTGATATTCCGCTTTCTTAGCACTAAAAACACTGAACATTACTCATATTTAGCACTGGAAACACTGACATTCCGCTTTTTTAGCATTGGAAAAAAGTGACATTCTGGTGTCTTAGTACTGGAAACATGATATTCAGCTTTCTTTGTACTGGAAACACTGACCATACGCTTTTCTTAGTAAACTGGAAACATACATTTCCACTTTCTGAGTACGGAAACACTGACAATCGCTTTCTTATTACTGGGGAACACGACATTCCCTTTCTTATTACTGGGAAACACTGACCTTCAGTTTTCTTAATACATGGAAACACTACATTTCCGCTTTCTGAGTACTGGAAACACTGACATTCCGCTTTCTTAGTAATGAAACACTGACTTCCGCTTTTTCTGAGAACTGGAGAATACGGACATTCGCTTTCTGAGTTCTGGAAAACACTGACATTCCGCTTTCGCTAGTACATGGGAAAACACTGAACCTCCGACTTTCTTAGTACTGGAAAACACTGAAATCCGCTTTCTTAGGTAGTGGAAACACTGGACATTCGCTTTGAGTACTGGAACTCTTCGTCCTTTCAAAATTGAGATTCCGCTTCTGAACTACTGGGGAAACACTGGACATCCGCTTTATGTACTGGAAAAAACACTGACATTTCGCTTTCTGAGTACTGGAACCCACTAGCACATTCCGCTTTAGGAGTACTGAAACACTGAAATTTCGCTCTTGAGTATGGAAACACTGACATTCGCTTTTCTGAGTACTGGAAACTCTGACATTCCGACTTTTGAGTACTGGAAACACTGCATTCGCTTTTTCTGAGTACTGGAAAACACTGACATTTCCGCTTTCTTAATACTGGAAACACGACATTACGAGTTTGAATACTGGAAACACTGACATTCCGCTTTCGTAGTACTGGAAACACAGACTTCCGCTTTCTAAGTAATGAAAAAAACACTGACCCCCCCATTTCCCCGGCTTCTGAGAACTGGAAATACTACATTCCGCTTCTGAGTTCTGGAAACACTGGACTCCGCTTTCTTAGTACTGGAAACACTGACATTCCGCTTTCTTAGTACTGGAAACATGACATCGCCTTTCTGAGTACTGGAAACACCAAAATGACATTTCGCTTTCTGAGTACTGGAAACAACTGACACTCCCCTTTTTGGAGTACTGGGAAACCACTGACATTTCGCTCTCGGAGTACGGAAACACGGACATTTCCGCTTTTGGAGTACTGGAAACTCTGACATTCCGCTTTCTGAGTACTGGAAACACTGACCATTTCGCTTTCTAGAAATGGAAACAGTGACAGTCCGCTTTCGAGTACTCGGAAACACTGACATTCCGCTTTGATATTGAAAAAACTGGCATTCCGCTTTCGAGTACTGGAAACACTGACATTCGCTTTATTAATACTGGAAACATGACATTCCGCTCTCTCATGAGTTATTGGAAACACGACATCGCTTTCTTGTCCTGAAACCAGACATTCGATTTCTGAGTACTAGAAACACTGAATTCCGATTTCTGAATACTGGAAACACTGACATTCCGCTTCTTAGTCTGGAAACACTGACATTCCGCTTTCTTAATACTGGAAACACTGCCATTCCGCTTTTCTTAGTACTGGAAACTCGACATCCGCTTTCTAGTACTGGAAAAACTGACAATTCCGCTTCTTAGTAAAGGGAAACACTTGACATTCCGATTTCTTAGTACGGGGAAACACTGACATTCCGTTTCTGAGTAATGAAAACACTTGACATTCGAATTTCTGATTATGGATAAACTGACATTCCGCGTTCTTAGTACTGGAAACACTGACATTCGCTTTTATGCAGTACTGGAAACACGACATTCCATTTTCTGAGTAATGGATCCAGTGATATTCCGCTTCTTAGCACATAAAAACAATGAACATTCTCATCTTTTAAGCACTGGAAAACACTGACATTCCGCTTTTTAGCATTGGGAAACAGTGACATTCTGGTTTCTTAGTACTGGAAAAACACTTGATATTCAGCTTTCTTTGTACTGGAAACACTGACACCGCTTTCATAAGTACTGGAACATACATTTCCGCTTTCTGAGTACTGGAACGACTGAAAATACGCTGTCTTAGTACTGGAGAAAATGACTTCTTTCTAAGTACTGGAAACACGGACATTCCGTTTTTAATACTGGAAAACAATAAACCATTCCGCTTTACTGAGTAGTAAAACACTGACATCCGCTTTCTTAGTAATGGAAACACTGACTTTCCGCTTCTGAGTACGGAAGCAATGACAATCGCTTTCTGAGTACGGGAAACAATTTCATTTTGCTTTCTTAGTACTGGGAAACACTGGCATCCGTTTTGATATGGAAACAACTGACATTCGATTTCTTAGTACTGGGAAACATGACATTCGCTTTTTGTGGAAGTACTGCGAAACACTGACATGTCCGTTTCTGAGAACTGGAAACACTAACATTCCGCTTTCGAGTTCTGGAAACACTGGACATCCGATTTTTCTGGAGTACTGGAAACACTGACATTCGCTTTTTGGAGTCTGGAAACACTAACATTCCGCTTTCTTAGATGGAAACCTGACATTCGCTTTCTTAGTCCCCCCCAATCCCTTGCCCGTTGGGTCGTTGGGGGGGCTTAGGAGGCGGAGACTGGACCCAATGAGGGGAAATCCCAACTTGGGACTCAGCCCGGGACTCAACTAATTTTGCATGGCCTTTTTTTTTTTCCTTCCCACTTTTCGTTCTGTCCCTTCACCAACCCTTTGCTATCACCTCCTAAGGTGTGAGAAGCCGTGCTGAGAGGAGAATGGCTGACTTTGTGCCAGTCTGAACGGCCCTGAGGGAGCCATGGGCACGGATTCCCTGATTTGTTACCTAGCCCTTACCCCTCAGGGGACTGAGGGGTGGGGACTGTTTTTATCCCCAACATAACCCAGGTGCTTACCATGGCCATTAATGAAAACAATCCCCACTATTAGGGGCAATGAGCTTGCCCCTTATCAAATAGCCCAACGATGTAACCACCCCGATCCCTGACCCCAGTCTCTCCTTTGACCACGGCTCGAACACTGCAAAAACTACCCCTCATCAATGGACTACTAGTACAGTAGCCACAAGCAACCCTAAGGAACATTCCACTCTTCCAGCATGCTCAACTTCAAAACCCTATCCCCACAACCTCCAACATCAAACCACCCATCTTCCCTTATTATAATACCTTACAGCCTTATGGCACACCTCTCCAAACACTACCTCCCTCACACACTCCATTTCGTCACGCCCCGCCCTTCACTACTTCCATCTCTACAAAACAATCTTGAATACTCTCTTTAGTGCAGCCAAAGGGGACCGATTTTCGTGATCCCTCCACAGTCCCTACTATGACAACACCCCTCTCTTCCAACAATGTCTCCAAAAACAAGTAGGTAAAGTCTCTTTCCGTTGCCGACCCGACCGACTCCCGTCTGCAACAGTAACATCCGAAAACCAAAAAAAAAACAAAAAAAACAAAGGGGGGGGCTATAGCATTAACAAAACTAACTGGACCTATATGGTAAACCCATCCTTGCAGAACCCCATGCAACCTCAATACTTGCACCGGAACAGTTTCAATCTCCCAGCAAATTGCCCAGTCTACTGACAAAGATTGGTCAGACTGTGGAGAAGACTACTTGCCTGTCTCACAGACTATGATGAAACATCAGTACAATGGTACTCCATTCCCCCAGGAGGTATCGAAAAGAAACCCATTAACATAGCAAAATTACCTTCCGTATAGACATGACTCTTCCCTTAACGTCGACATAGGAGGAAGAATCCCTCCGCTGTTCGTCCATACCAACCTCCTTACACGTCAGTGCCAAAATTGTTGGCGTCTAGAGACATCCAGCCAAACATTAGCCGTTCCACAGCCAGATGCCCCTATGTGCCCAACTGGCCATAACCCGATCAATGCTTCCGCACATCACGCAAGTTCGCCAACTGTGGCGGCCCCCATAATGTATTTTCAGGGTGTTTCGGTACCACCTACAAATTTGAGTCTGAGGTAGCAGAACTCTCCAGATTTCAAACTTGAACTCACACTATGTGAAGCCAGAGAGGAACGCACGTCGACGTGGTTTCTCTCGTACTCCTTACTCCAGTATACTGCCCATTCTACCAATCTCCTAAACCCACCCCCACCCCTACATCTAAACTCCCCCTCTTCTACCTCTACCTTCCCAGCAAACTATTTTGCCATCCTAAACCCAGACACTCCAATCTCTATACAGATACTCCAATCACCACTACAACCCCAACACTTCCTCTCTACCTCCCCGCACTACCCGTAACAGACAGAACAAACGTTCCACCCCTCTTCCCTACCACACAATCAACCTCCACTTCACTTTGCCCACTACGCTTGAGACACCAATCCTCTTCCCCCCCTCACAAGACTCCTTTACCCCCCAAAACTCCCCAAACCAAACTCCTCAGAAGAAACATGAAATATTCAAGATTACTAATCGGAAAATGACATCAACCTCCAATCTTTACAAACTCATGCTCCTTTCACACGGCAAGTAACAGCTGATGTCCATCCTCATCCTAAAACGATATCCCCCCTACATTCCTATCCTCCTACCCTCCCCACACAAAGCCCAATCCACCCCCGATCCACCACGCCACATTAACCTCCACATCCCCTCTATCCTTCCATTCCCCTCCGGATACACACGTGAATCCCTTATGTAACCCTCCACCATCCCTCATCCTTATACACGTGAATCCATTATGTTCACAAATATCCCTTACCCCTCCATAGTAGAACACAAATCCCACACATTCTCCATATCCAACCTAACTGGGTCCTTACCCACCTTCTAGGCTGCTCCCCCTCAAAAATCTCCAAAACGTACTACAATCTATTCACTAAAGATAACTATACTCATTGTGAATTTCGCGGTTTCGCTCTCACAGGACCTGACCTTGTCATTATCCTTTGCCTCAAGGACCTTTCTTTACAAATCCTCCAATACCAATCCCCAATTATGCATTGCTCTTCCCCACATTCCCGTTATGTTCGGTCATAACTTACCTTGCTTCCCCCACCTATCCTCCCTTCACCGACCTCACAACCTATCAGACATCCTTACAGAATCCCACACTTTCTGTTTCAACAACCTATTCTCTTTCCTCATACATACCCTCCATCTAATCTAACTCCCTTTTCACACCCCACTCTAACCCTTTCACCCTTACCAATTCCTTTGCCCAGCTTAGACAAAATAATCACTAACTCAACCACCTTCCCTAACATTTAAATATAGGCGACATGACCTTAGATGTCTTAGCATATTTATCTGCTTTTAACCATTAACCATTAACCGCTTTCTTAGTACTGGGAACACTGAAATCGCTTTCTTAGTAGTGGAAACACTGACATTCCGCTTCTGAGTACTGGAAACATGACATTCCGCTTTTTAGTACTGGAAACACTGACATTTCCCCTTTTGAGTACTGGAAACATTGACCTTCCGCTTTCCTGAGTATTGGAAACACTGCCATTCCCCTTTTTTTTAGTACTGGAAAACACTAAACATTCCCCTTTTGAGTACTGGAAACACTGAATTCCGCTTTCTGAGTATGGAAAAAACGACATTCCGCTTTCAAGTGTGGAAACACTGACATTCCGTTTGAGTATGGAGACCCCTGACATTTCGATTTCTGAGTACTGGAAACATGACATTCGGGTTCTGAGTACTGGAAACACTGACATTCCGCTTTCTGGGGTACTGGAAAACACTGACATTCCGCTTTCTGAGTACGGAAAACACTGACATTCCGCTTTCTGAGTACTGGAAAACACGAAATTCCCCTTTTCTTAGTACTGGAAACACGACATTCCGCTTCTGAGTATGGAAACACATACATTCCGCTTTCTGAGTACTTGAAACATGACATTCCCCTTTCTGAATACTGGAAACACTGACATTCCCCTTTCTGAGCACTGGAAACACTGAAATTCCGCTTTCTTAGTAATGAAAAAACTGGCATTCCGTTTTTTTGAGTACTGGAAACACTGACATCCCGGTTTTTTGAATACTGGAAACACTGACATTCCCCTTTTTGAGTACTGGAAACACTGCCATTCCCCCTTTTAAGTACTGGAAACGCTGCCATTCCCCCTTTTTGAGTACTGGAAACACTGACATTCTGCTTTCTTACTCCTGGAAAAAACTGGGCATTCCGCTTTCTGAGTACTGGAAACACTGAATTCCCCTTTCTGAGTAATGGAAACACTGACATTTTGCTTTCGAGTACTGGAAAAAAACTGAAAATTCTGCTGTCTGAGTATGGAAGCACTGACCATTCCGCTTCTTAGTACTAGAAACACTGACATTCCGCTTTTGGGTTACTGGAAACATGACATTTCGCTTTCTGAATACTGGAAACACTTTACATTCCCCTTTCTGAATACTGGAAAAACACTGACATTCTGTTTTCTGAGTCTGGAAAAAAACTGACATTCCGCTTTCTGGAGTACTGGAAAACACTGACATTCCGCTTATGAGTACTGGAAACACTGGGCATTCCCCTTTACTAATACTGGAAACAATGGTATTCCGTTTTCTGAGTTCTGGGGAAAAACTGAACATTCCGCTTTCTTAGTACTGGAAAAAAATGACATTCCGCTTTCTTGAGCATTGGAAAAACACTGACCAATCCGCTTTCTGAGTACTGGAAAACGCTGACATTCCCCTTTCTGAGTACTGGAAACAGTGACATTTCGCTTTGAGTATTGGGGAAAAACTGACATTCCGCTTTCTTAGTAATGAAACCACTGGCATTCGTTTTCTGAGTATAGAAACATGACATTCGGTTTCTGATACTGGAAACACTGACATTCCCTTTCTGAGTACTGGAAACACTGACATTCTGCTTTTACTCCCGGAAACACTGACATTCCGCTTTCTGAGTACTGGAAACACTGACATTCCGCTTCTGAGTTAAATGGAAACACTGACCCTTGCTTTCTGATTACTGGGGCGGAAAACACTGACAATTTCGCTTCTTAGTACTGGAAACACTGACATTCCCCTTTCTTTGTACTGGAAACACTGACATTCCCTTTTTTAATACTGGAAACACTGATATTCCGTTTTCGTGAGTTCTGGAAAACAATGACATTCCGCTTCTTAGTACTGGAAACAATGACATTCCACTTCTTAGTACTGTAAAACACTGACATTCCGCTTCTTAGTACTGGAAACACTGACATTTCGCTTTCTTAGTATTAGAAACATTGACATTCCGCTTTCTAGTAATGGAAACACCGACATCCCGTTTTCTGAGTACTGGAAACGCTGACTCCCGCTTTTTTGGGGTACTGGAAACACGAATTCCGCTTTCTGAGAACTGGAAAAAACAGACATTCCGCTTACAGAGTACTGGAAACACTGACATTCTGCTTTCTTAGTATGGAAACACTGACAGTCCCCTTTTGAGTATTGGAAACACTGACATTCCGCTTTCTGAGTACTGGAAACAACATCATTCCCCTTTCTGAGTAATGGAAACACAGACATTCCGCTTTCTGAGCATGGAAACACAAGAATTCCGCTTTCTTTGTACTGGGAAAAATGACATTTCGCTTTCTTAGTATTAGAAACATTGACATCCCGCTAATGAGTACTAGAAACACTGACATCCCGCTTTCTGAGTACTGGAAACACTGACATTCCGCTTTCTGAGTAACGGAAACACGACATTCCCCTTCCGAGTATTGGAAAAACTGCCATCCCCCCTTTTTGAGTACTGGAAAAAACGACATTCCGCTTTTGAGTACTGGAAACACTTACATTCCCTTTCTTAGTTTGGAAACAGACATTCCGCTTTTTGAGTAACGGAAACATGACATCCGCTTTCTGAGTATTGCAATCACGACATTCCGCTTTTTGAGTACTGGAAACACTGCCATTCCCCTTTATTATTAATGGAAACACTGACATTTCCCCTTTCTTGAGTACTGGAAACACTGACATTTCCCGGGTTTTTTGAGTACTGGAAACACCCGACATTCCCTTTAGAGTATTGGGAAAAACTGACCCTTCCGCTTTCTGAGTACGGAAACACTGGCATTCCGCTTTTTAGCATGGAAACACTGACCATTCCGCTTTTTAGTACTGGAAACACCGACATTCCCCTTTTTGAGTAATGGAAACACTGACATTCCGCTTTCTTAGTACTGGAAACACCCACATTCCGCTTTCTGAGTAATGGAAACACTGACATTCCGCTTTGAGTACGCAATCAAATGACATCTGCATTGAGTACTGGAAACACTGACATTCCGCTTTTGAGTATTGGAAACCCCGACATTCCCCTTTCTTAGTATGGAACCACTGACATTCCCCTCTCTGACCCCTGGAAACACTATCCTTTCCCCTTTCTGAGCACTGGAAACACATACATTCCGCTTTCTGAGTACTGGAAACACTGACATTCCCCCTTTCTGAGTACTGGAAACACTGACATTCGCTTTCTGAGTAACGGAAACACTGACATTCCCCTTTCTGAGTACTGGAAACACTGACATTCTGCTTCTGAGTACTCGAAACACTGACATTTGCTTTCTTTGTACTGGAAACACAACATTCCGCTTTCTGAGTATGGAAACACTGACATTCCGCTTTCTAAGTACGGAAAAAACTGACATTCCGCTTTCTGAGTACTGGAAACACTGATATTTCGCTTTCTGAGTACTGGAAACACTGACATTCCGCTTTCTTAGTATGGAAAAAACTGATATTCCGCTTTCTGAGTACTGGAAACACTGACATTCCGCTTTCTTAGTACTGGAAACACCGACATTCCCCTTTCTTAGTATAGGAAACACTGTCATTCCGCTTTCTTAGTACTGGAAACATTTAAATTCCGCTTTCTTAGTACTGGAAAACATTTTACATTATTCTTTCTTAGTACGGGAAACACTGACATTCCGCTTTCTGAGCACTGGAAACACGAGATTTCGCTTTCAGAATACTGTAAACAAAGACATTCCACTTTCAGAAAAACTGGAAGCACTGACATTCCACTTTGATTTTGCTCAAAACCAATCATCCCACTTTTTACAGTGTTGTGTTGTCATTGTTTTCCTACATTCGTTTTAGTTTGTCCCATTATTATTGTTATTATAATGGTTATATTATAGTAACCATCATCCTTGTGTTCCACAAACTATTAAATTGCTTTATTATCATTATTATATTATTATTATATTACTATTATTATTATCATTACGATCATCTTACATTATTATTATTGTTTTTGGCAATCCGAATAAACTATATTGTAGACAGCGACTTAACCCTAAAACACCTAGGCTCAGAATATTAATCCCACCGAGCCTGGATCATCACTTCCAGGTACGGGTCTAGATGGTATAACACCTATGAAATAACAACGTTTAAAATTTCTCTCAGGATTTAATCAAAGTTGTCACCGACTACTAAAACACATGGGTCTGTTCGCGAAAACTCTCGAAGGAAAAGAGGCCCAGGCCTCCCATGCACCGAGATGGATCAATGGACCCTATTCTGGCCAAGGAACATAAACGGTCCAGGAGCTGCTAATTGTCATAAAGATAGTAAGACAGATAATCTGCAGTTTCTTAAAGCCAACAAGGAATTCGGAGAATTAAAAACTCAGATTCGTTATAAAGAGTGGGAACAATTCCTGCAAGGTATCAATAGTCAAACTTCTGTGGTTGACATATGGAGAAAAATTAATAGGCTGACAGGTAAAGCTCTCACGGCACCGCAGTTTCACAGTACACAAGAAACAGGCTAATATGCTGCTAGAGCAGTGGGCCGGGAATTCTCCGCTAAACTCACTCCCACAAGGGTTGAAATCAACTCAAAAAGTCGAAAATAGATAGAAACTTTAATATAGCAGTAGCCTGTGATGCTATTGACCCTCCGACTTTGCCGAAATAACCGAGTGGGAACTAAGTAATGCCCTTCTGAAAGGCCTGGCGAAGATGACATTACTTACAACGTTCTTCGCAAATTGCTCAGGTACCAGGAAACAACTTTTGCACCTGTATAGACTTAGCTATCACAAGGAATTATCCCAAGCTCCTGGACTAAAAGCTTAATCATTCCCATATCTAAACCCAATACTGACAAATACAGGCCTATTTCCTTGACCTCCTGTCTGGCAAAGTACTTGAGAGGATAATACTGAACAGGCTATGTATTCTCCCAGGGCGTAGCAGTCAGCATTGTTTTGCAGAATACTTAACAAGCACAAACCAGGCATACAAACCGTATTTCTTGATCTTAAATCTGTCTTTGATATTGCAAACAGAGAAATAATCTTGAGCAACTACTAGTTTTGGTATTCAGGGAAAATGTTAACATGGATTCAAAATATCTATCGAATCGGCGGCTCAGGTTCTCTTCAGGCGCATTAAGAGTACTCATACAAAAGCATTGAACTCGGCACACCTCAGGAAGGTGTACTAAGTCCCATGCTATTCAATATCCTAATGCATAGATTACTTGGCGATATAAAACTTGAGGGCAATGACTCTGTAGTGGACTGTCGGGTTATAACGGAAATTTTAAACACGATATGGATTTCTCCCTCGGCAGCCTGACTTCATATGTAAGCCGAAGTGTCCCCTTGGGAAAAAAACTCTACGGTGCATCACTCCAGGTTTAAATATAGACGCACTAACTCTCTTGCCCTTAATACAAGCTGGATGGACGGAGTCTAGCTGGACACCGACTGTCGGGGAGGCGAAGACACCATCCCTCTTGCGGAAGAAGACGCTGCACGGATGTCCTAGGAGCGGGGATTTTTAGTTTAGATTTATATATGTATATATATATATATATATAATAATATATATATATATATATATATATATATAAATATCTTTTTTTTCTCTCTCTCTCCTGTTTCATCTTTTCGTGTTATTTTATGGAAGCCTATTAGAATTAATTATGAGAGCACCTCTCGATGTAAAACCACGTATATCACCACGTGGGAGCGCCAGCGTTAAGGGCCATAGGCTTGAGGAAACCAAAATGAAAGAAACTAATTTAGTATAGCTTCAAGTTTTGCTCTTAATTAGTATTTAACTTTTCAAAGTTATTAGTATTTTTATAAGAAATTTAATCTTTTTAAACAAACTTATCTTCTAAGGGATATTTTCCCACCTAATCATTAGGGATTGCCTGACCAAAGAGGAAAATAAAACTGTAGCACGTAAAGATTCGCACCTATAATTAGGCCTTCCTCACCTTTTCGAGTGGTAACTGCTGCAGGCTGAGGCAGCAGGCACCCCAGACTGGGCTGTCCTCTGTTTTTTTTTTTTTTTTTTTTTTTTTTTTTGTGTGTGTGTGTGTGTGTGTGTGTGTGTGTGTGTGTCCCCTTTTGTTCGGATCGTACGGGATCTGATATACAGCGCACCTTCGAGCAAGGTATTGTGGTCTTGAGAACTGTTTTTAGTGGCAGAGTATTCATCTAGATGAATATACACTCGAGCGACGTGAACAATAGGCTGGTGCTCTTTATTTGGCATAATGGCTTCAATTTTTTAAAATAAATTATAAGTCTTATAAGGAACTAGTATTCAGTTCCCTTTTTAGTTTCGCGATTTTAAAAGATCTGGTTCTTGTTTTTATTAATCTTTAAAACCTTTGCTTTATAATAAAAATTTTAGTTCTGTGATCTTTTTTCTACTTATTCTTAGGAAATTTTAAGATGGGTTTTGCTGATCTACCTGTAAGGGAATTAAAACTGATGAGCTTTGCTGATTGTCCTGTAGGGGAATAAACTGTTAATTCCGAAATAGCCTTATCGTAAATCTTTACACGTGGTGAATCCCCGTGTTCGTCTCCTCCCTCAGGTTACGTCTTACCATTCTTTTGTCTCGCTGGTTCATACATTTTACACTATACACACTCCAACATTTGAACATGACCTGCCCCTCATTTCCACAACACTCAATTAAACATTGACTTCTCCCAAAATACACCTCGTTCCCATATGTATTAAGCGGGTGGTGGCAGTGAGCGCTACTTATGTACATAAGTATCTCCACAGCGGAGACACGAATAATGGAATTAAAATGTCTTAAGGATCGGTACACTACAACTCCATTATTTGCTATGCCGATGATATTTGCATTAATCTCATCTGAGGAAAGGATGCAAGGGATTCTAGATATACCTTCAGCAGGGGTTATTGAGTGTGGTTTGATAATTTCGACTGAAAAAAACAAGGCTCTTAACCCAAAGACAATCCCTCTGCCAAGGTTTCATATAATGACAATGAGCTAGATCTCTGCCGTCAGTACAAATACCTCGGGGTGATTGTCAATGATGCAGAGCTTATCAGAAACCTGAAGAAAAGGCAGTGGGAGCGGCTGAAGCCACTTAGGACACTTGTTGGCAAAGACCTTGGTATCAATATCAATATTGCAACTCTTTTACTTGCCATACATACGGTCAGTCATTGATTATCATGCATTACACCTAGTACTGTTCAAGGAATCAGAGTTGACTAGTTCAGAACATGTACAAAATGAAGCCATGAGGATCATTCTTGGTGCCCCTAGAACAACAAGGATTGTGAATAGGAGAACTAAACTGAACTTACCTTCAGTTTACGAAAGAATATTATACATAAATACCACATTTGGTGTCAAATCCATTAGAGAACCCCTCCATTGTACAGAGTTCCAAAGACAACTAAAACAAAGAACAGAGGAGCTGACTTTGAATGACAACACCGATTCATATTCCAATCCATGGATACAAGTGACATATAAACACTTAGCTCAGCTGAACATACCCATAACTAAGACCCTACATGGACGTCCCCCCCTGCTATACTTAAGCAGCATGCGCTACCTATTATAAATGAGCATCTTGAAAGCTACACTGACGGGTTCTTGCAGTCTGGGGGCAGAGCAGGATGTGCCTTTTTGTATATAAAAACAATATTTTGCAGCACCAGGATTGTAGGAGGGTTCATGACTGGGCTAGTACTACGCAAACTTAGATGGTAGGAATATTCATGGCCACCGAATTTTTATTGAATGAAGGCTCAGGGGTAA
Source organism: Penaeus monodon (assembly GCF_015228065.2). Classification (NCBI taxonomy): domain Eukaryota; kingdom Metazoa; phylum Arthropoda; class Malacostraca; order Decapoda; family Penaeidae; genus Penaeus; species Penaeus monodon. The sequence continues at coordinate 27,530 of NW_023638704.1, forward strand.
TTTTGTGATTCACAGAGTGCTTTCCAGGCTCTGAACACTCCAAAGGCACAGGAAATATCGCAAATGACATCAGGATAAACGTGTTTCGTGCAAAAGACCGAGGTCATAACATACGTTTTGTGTGGATTCCATCGCATTTTGGAATCCCTAGGCATGATCATGCTGATAGCAAACTGAGCATGTGACAAGCAAAGTGAGGATATAGATCTTGGGGTACCTATTTCTAGGATTTATACAGCATTAAAGCTTCCTTCAAACAGGATTTGACTGAGTTGATTAATTCTCATCGCCTTGAAAACTGTAGCATAAAGCACTATGACCAGTTTAGGCAAAATTCATTCACGTATGGTTATATAAAACAAGAACAAGACAGTGTTAATACTGTGACCGCAAGAATCAAGCTTGGATATAGATGTATTGGCAGGTCAGTGCAGTTTGTAATGTCGAAGAAACTAAGTGTAAACTGTGTAATGAAGAATATAAGCGAACACTTGCACATTATATCTCCGAGTGCCATGTGTACAGCCTTTCAGACACCTAGCATGAGATACGGAGAACTATGTAACTATCTCATATCCTCTGATGGCATGGCAGATGAGTAGATAAACGACTGTGTAATTCTTCCTTTCCTTTAACTGATATAGTACTTATCATAATGGTGTTATAGCATAATGATATATTATAACCAAGCATCAAATGTACGACAGCTTGCCCACGCCTGTGAAGTTAGCCAGGGTGGTATATAAAGGATTAAACTAAACAAAACAATATTTACTTTGAGAAAAGATAAAGAAAAGGATTGAAAAAAGAAGAAACGGGGAATAAACGAGGAAATAAGGCAGAAGAAGGAGGAGGAGAGAGAGAAGAGAAACGAATAGAGGATGATAAGGTCGATAAAGCAGGATAGAGAGGGAGAGAAAAAAAATCAATGAACCTCAAATAATGTCGCTCTTCTCTCTCTCTCTTCTTCTATCTCTCCTCTTTATTAAACTCGTTCTTTCTTCGTTGTGTCAACCAGCCATCTGTTATGAGAAAAATAATATAAGCAAACAGCAGAGCGAGTCAATCTACGAAACTCATCTTTAATATTTAAAAACTCGTCATCCGATATCTTTTCCTTCCTTAGTAAACAATGCTACCACTTCGTTTTCTTTCTTTTATTATTATTATTATTATTATTATTATTATTATTATTATTATTATTATTACTATTATTATTATTATTATTATTGTTGTTGTAATTATTATTGTTATTATTATTATTATTATTATTATTATTTTTATTATTTTTTTATTTTTTTTTTTTTACATTTATTGTCATATTTAAAATATGACAATAAATGTAGATGAAGCCCGCAAGAACTTCCATGTTTCTGCCTAAAAGGATTATGACATATATGATATGACAATACAAGAGTAATACCACGAGAACATGAGTATTACATAAACTAATAAATGCTTACTGGCAAATCAATGTGTCTGGCCCATGTTGCAGGCAAGAAGGGCCTGAAGAGCGGCGCGGCAGTTTAAATGTCGGACGCTACTACGCGAGTTTCTGTCGGTACTTTTAAAGCATTTTACTGTCCATATTAAACGTGCGACATGCTAGTTACAAAAGTGTGATGGGTGTGTAAGCAGATTTGATAACTAATTGAAAATGGATTTCGAGCGGTGTGAGCTCCACAACCAATTACGTATTTCAGATTTCACTCTAGTCTCTATATTTCGTTACATCACAGTGTTCTCTCGAAAAGCAGGACACTATAAATATCAGCGAATGATGTGAAATATGGAAAATCAGCGACGGACTTGCCTTATTTCAAGCAGCCATAAAAATGTCGTTGTCCGTTGTGCGTTCATCATTGTTTTTTTGAGTTAGGGTTACGAGAAAGTTATAACTTTATTCGAATACCCATAGCCATCAGTGCTGATTTATTATCGGAAGTAACAAATTCAAAATCCATTAGACACCACCAACAGAACAGCGATAGAGAGCTCAGGCGAATCAATTGTCTTTGAGGATACTGAAGATGACGGGAAATCGTGGCGCTAGAGCTCCACACCCCTTGCGTGGCAGACACACTCATCACCCAATCAAATGAACCGAAACCGTCAAAAGCAAGAATCGATATGCAAACGGCGCATTGAAGGATCGTGTGTATGCTCACTATCTGATAAACCCGCATATTCATTCTCAAAATGGAGACCCTTGACTTTACCGTAAAGAGAGGGTTTAGCCCATACCCCTTCAGATGGGAAAGAGAAGGGACTTGCCCTGCCTGCCTCAGTTCCTCTTGACGAGATGAATCTACCGAGAGTGACCGAACAGGGCCCAGGGGGTAAGAGTTTACAAACCTGCGTCGGCGACTGCACATTTATGTTCATAGGCTGTTTAGTATTTAGTATGAATGAAAAAAACATTCTTTTCAGAAACTCTCCTGAAAGCGTAATGATTAGATCTTACGTACTGA